>NC_081350.1:3472681-3512779 GCF_029784015.1 Lycium ferocissimum
CCTAACACCTTACTTACAAAATATCCCCAATACTATTTTAAACTCGTCCTAGTTCTGTAGCTGTAATACGTATTCTCTCTCTTTGCCAAGCCAGTCCGCCTTATCTCTCACAATCATCGGGAGTTTCCAACCGTGAATTTCACACGCTTCTAATTTCCCTCAAGCTATTCTAGTCCCTCATCCTTTTCTTATGTCCGAATTTGTAGGACTCTTAGTACACTTCCCAGGGGGTCACCCATCCTAGTATTACTCTCAACCCATCACGCTTAACTTTGGAGTCCTGATGGGATCCGGTGCATTAGTGCTGGTACGATTGCATCCACCCTACTGTGTGACCTTTATCGCATGACCTAGAACAAGTTGAAGTTCTAACGGATCCCAATAAAATTCTTGTAATGCATCTCCCTCCGGATTGGAAAGATTCCTTACTTTCCTGACCGAGCAAATGCTAGCTTAGCCTTCGAACTCTTGATAATAACCATCGATCAACACACGACCGTTTCTTCCATTCCTAAATTTAAGATTCCTAGTAGCCAAAACATCTTAGTCGCAAAGCTATCCATAAGCATTGGTTATCGTTGCTCGAAGGGCGAACCCGTCGGGCAACGAGGTTTAGCCACCTCCGAGACTCTAGAGTAAAGTGACGAATCTTGATGGCAGACTGGGTAACACCCCATGTAGTCTTCCTCCTCTTGGACTCTTTCAGCAACGCCCTCACTAGCCACAGCCCGTTCCCCTCATGGTCCTCGGCCCTAAACTCAGCCTGTGAAGGGTTGGGCAAACCATGAACATCATTGATCACCTCTGTACCAACCTTTATATTGACCCCTCTTGTCACGACCCAAATCGGAGGGCCACGACTGACACCCAAAACCCTACTCGGCTGCGTGCCATACAACTATTCCATCCAAGAGTCGCAACTTCTCCCTTATCGTTAATTCAAAGAAAACCTTTAGTCAAAATTAGAATCTTTACAAAAGAAACAAAGCATAAAGACACATCGACCTATATGGTTGCTTAACACAACTGTCGGCTCCTCGACGCCCTATCTACAGGACACTGTCTGCAAAAGTCTCTAACATACACGAGATACCATAATATAAGTACTCTGACTCGACAACACTCCGAACTGAGATGGAGCTCACCAATCCAGCTGATAGCCTGGAAACATCCTATAGCCAACGTCTTCTACTCATCTGTATACACTTGTGTGGCATGAAACGCAGCCCTCGAAGAAAGGGGGTCAGTACGAATAGTGTATTGAGTATGTAAGGCATGAATAACATCATAGTAAGAAGTGTAGAACATAACAGGGGATAAGGATGACCCGTACATTTGATTGCCTCTTAAGGCGGATACCATACATGCAACTTTACCCTTTTTAAATCAATATGTACATAAAATCATGGAAGACATCTGAAACATTTCAATGCGTGTGCAAAGATTCACCCCCTGTCAACTGTGCCTTATATATATGTACATCCCAAAGAAAGGCCACAACATCACCCCCTGTCAATTGTGTCATATCTATACACATCGCAACAAAGGCCACAAAGACACCTCCTGTCAAATGTGTCATATATATACACATCACAACAAAGGCCACAGCACACCCCCGAGTCAACTGTGCCATATATATACACATCACCCCAAAGGCCACAGTACACCCCCTGTCAACTGTGCCATATATATACACATCACAACAATGGCCACAAAGACACCCCCTGTCAACTGTGCCATATATATACACATCATAACAATGGTCACAGCACACCCCCTGTCAACTATGCCATATATATACACATCACAACCAAGGCCACAGCATCACCCCCTGTTAACTGGGCCTTGTAATACATAACAAAGGTGTCACGACCCGACCTACGGGCCGCGACGGGTACCCGAGGCTGACCACCGAGCACCCCTCATTCTATCGCTAACCTCCGTCTTTATTCATTTCTCTTGTCGTTTATAATCATGTAAAATGACTTTCATATAGAACATGTTTACTTATATAACGTAGGGCCCTTGGGCTATCAAAATAATAATAATAATATACATAGGCTTTCATTTACATAATGACTATGGGACCATACTATCCACACACATACGTATCTACGAGCCTCACGGAATACTAGACATACGGACGGACAGACCCCCGCCGTGCCCAAAATACATGTACACAAAATGATATCTCGAAATAGCACCTCCGGAATAAGGGAGGGCTTCTGCGACTCCGCTGATGGCTACTGTGAATCGGCACCGTCTCCCTGTCTACCTGTGGGTATGAACACAGCGTCCAAAGAAAAGGACGCGCATAATATTGTACCGAGTATGTAAAGCATGAGCAAAGCAGAATGATGGAGAAACATAACGGTAATATATGAAATAGCATAAGATGGGAGACATTAACATTCTCTTCATAGTACTTACCTGCTTTCCGTAGGGACGTTCCATGATCTATTTCGTGATCGCATACATAAATCCATACCTTTTACTTACTTACCTCTCATATCTATTATCTCGTCATACTCATGCCCGTTTCTCGTGCTTTGCATATACCTAGCCCTTACTCGGCACTTACATGATAGTAGTATATTCGTACTCTAATCAATCGTCATATGTATAGCATAATCGTACTCGTAACGATATCATATACTTATCTAATTCGTACTCGCTACGAATGTGATGACGGTATAATCATACAGTAACACAATCATACTCATATAGATATCATACGTGAAGCATAGTTGTGCTCATACAAGCATCATACATATAACATAATCGTATTCATAACGATATCATACATGTAGCATACTCGTATTTATATAGCTTGGCATCATTCGTACTCGTATTCATAGAGATTAGTATCATTCGTACTCGGCCCCTTCGGCTCGATGGGATCGCTAGCATACGTACTGGGCCCTCTCGGCCCGATGACACACCGGTATACGTACCGGCCCTCTTGGGCTCGATGGGACCCTTTGCATACGTACTCGGCCCTCTTGGGGCTCGATAGGCACGGGATTATACGTACCGTCCCCCGCGGCTCGATGGCTTGGCGGCATACGTACTCGGCCCCGCGGGCTCGATAGACTTGATGGCATTCGTACTCGGCCCTCTTGGGCTCGATGGGCTTAACAAAGATCCATACCTGCACTTTCCGGGCTCGATACATACATATATACATATACATCACATAAAAAAATCATGACCTTAACATATCTAGTCATCATCTTGCATTCATAACACACATACATATACTTATCATAATGTCGCATCTTTTTATACACATTTGATCATTATCCGTATTCGGCCTCATAGGCTCGACAAAGATATCGTATTCGGCCACGAGGCTCGACCACATCACATATATCTCATATCGTACATGCATCGAAGGTTCATTACTATTTCTCGTTTCATAGTCATGTCGTAGCTTTATTTTACTCTAGCGTCATCATATGCTTATCATAATTCATCATATCATATATACATAACTGTAACAACTGCCCGACCATGTAGGTACGGTGTAATAATCAATATCATTAAATTACGTATATAGCGTTATTAAGCGTGGAGCATTATACCATAGACCATAGCATCTCTAGTCTTAGCTTACTATCATTATTATCATATTCATGCTCATAGCATACTTATCTCTTTACAAACGCCTATTCATGAGTGGGGACTTTGACTTTCTTAGAGATAGAAACTTGTTAGAGAGTGAGGAAATGCATACATGGATTCATGCCTTAGAAGGAAAGGATTAGCCTTACATACCGGTCGCTACCTACTCTATCGCTTGTTCGTTCTCCTTAATGCGCTTGCCTATACCTTCAATGGAATTCATATCGACATTAGCTATGTCATCGTAAAAACATACTTACTAAAGCTATAGAAATTTGGGCAGCTTTCCTTGTTTATACTACTTCCCGCCATATTCCATATCAACTCCCACATTCATAATAATCATCACAATACGATTAACAACGATCATCATTCATTTGCCTTATTCGCATTTCATAATTTCATATCAATTCTCTATAATTATACTAAAAGTCCATCGTCTCATTCTTTCACATCCAATGCTTATTTCATGTTCTAAATGTCATTTATAATGCATTCACACCACAACACAACAACAATCACAACTTGATTCAAACTATTTCTCAAAACGTCACTATTCATCATTCATGACCCATTTGTTGTACTCTTATACAATTCATGAATCTTAACTCAATAATACTTCAAATAGCATGTAAAGTTCATGAAACTTACCTTAAATGATGGAGGAATAAGCTTGGAGGGGTGATTCACCCCTTAGCACCAAAACCCTAGTTTAACTCTCTTGGGATTTCTTGACCTAGATGATCCTTTGACGTGTTCTTGCACTTGGTTTCATGAGTTTAGTGATGTTGATCTCGATGTTCCCTTTTGATTCTCTTTGATTCCTATGGAAGAGATATTGAGAATGTTATAGAGAGTATTCTTGAGTCATGTGTATGAAGAATGAAATAAAATGATGCCCAAGCCCCTTTAAATAACTCAAAAGCCGATTTTTAATGAACGGTCGTCGGTATCAACATATGGTCGTAAAACGCTTACGACCGTATACTAGTTTACGGTCCGTCCTTCATGGCCGTATTTAAGCATAAGGAAAACATAAAGTTTGGCCAGAAGGACACGGCATTTACGACCTGGTTTACTTGTCCGTCGACTCGTTTGACGGGCCGTATACCGGTCGTATTTAACCTTTTCAACACTTAACAAACTTGAGATTTTTAACTCTTGAGGTACGCACTATACGGTCCGTAAATCACTTTACGGGAAGTATTGTGCACTATACGACCAACGGCCGGGAATTTTCGCAACTTTATTATTTCCACAAAATTCATGTTTGGCCATTCCCGACTTATCGACACATCATATACTCAAGCTCTTCATCGTTCTACTCGACTCTCAAGTACGGAAAGATTCCGAGGTGTCACATTCTTCCCCCCTTTTGGAACATTCGTCCTCGAATGTTCGACACTCGAGGATTCTAGAAAAATTTCGCCGTAGTTTTATTGTAATATGGCGCCATCCTCCCGTCACAATGTGACCATAATATCATTGCCTCACGACAACACAATCCACAATTAGGGGACATAATATCTGAGTAACGATGGAAATAGGGGTGTTCAGATACTCTAACTATTACACTTCATTAATGCATTCCCCTCTATGACAGCCTCACCATCTCTTACCATACCTTTCATTTAATTTCTGCGCCCTGTCGATTCTCTTTCTTGCTCAATAACGATATTACATCTTACATGGTTTGCAACTCTATCTCGCTTGGTTTCATTAGCGAAGTATAATTGCTTGCAAGTCATATCACCGTTCTTAGCTGATTCATGTGCGTATACATCTATACATATACAGATATCCTCATCCATACACATATTTGTGTTCATAGCCATATCTCTATTCATGGTCACATTCATTTACATACTCATACTCATCGCATTTCTATAGTCGTAACATATTTTCACTCGTATCCGCATCATTTACATATCGTATATATTACACATGCTTAACATATTCGTGTGCATATGTCACGACCCAACCCCGTAGGCCGTGACTAATGTCCGAGTTGGACACTCGTACGCACCTAACACTCAGAATTGGCATACTACCACGCATAATCATACATAATCACATATGGTCTCAGACTGTCGCAAAGTAGCAAACATATGACATAACGTACAGAATCTCGTAATATACACAAATGCAAGCCAGCTAGGCTGCCGCGGCGGGTGGACCGCCCAAAAACACATAACACACACACATAGCTGTACAGACGTAACCGTACCCACAGACATGTCCACCGATCTCTAAACAGAGTAACAAAATCATATGACGGGACAGGGCCCCGTCGTACCCCTGAATAAATATGTACATATGCATCAGAAAAGTATATATACCAAGTATAGGCTCCGGACGAAGGAGCGCTCTCAAAAGGCAGAACAGGTGTCCTAAGCGGGTGGATCCTCAAACTGAGCGTCGGTACCTGCGGGCATGAAACGCAGCCCCCGAAGAAAGGGGGTCAGTACGGAATATGTACTGAGTATGTAAAGCAGGAATACAGAATCATGATAGCAAAGTACAAAAGTAGATATGATATGCAACATATTAAAATATTTGGTTTAAAATATTATTCATGCATAGGATCTAGAACGGTGGTCGCCCGCCCGTCGTTGGCGCCACGCCACAAAGATCACACCGTAAGATTTCATATCTCCGTAACCCGACAAATCCCCGTAACACATCATAGCCAACCATAACGCCATAACACAAGATCACACCAAACGGAACCCGCCCTCTGAGAGGAGCTTCGAACCGTAACACAAGATCACACCGAATGTATATCATAATGCGCACGAAGCATAACCGGCCCGGATCCGTGAACGAGGCGACGACCATAAGCACGAGCAGAGTCGTGAGTAACCATATGCATAAAATCATATTCATAACTCATTAAACCAATAAGAAATCCATATGCGAAAGTCGAAGAGAAAAATAGCACTAAGTTTCTTCAAAGACCATTAAGGACGAGCATAAAAGCCGCGGGCCCCACGAACGGGTACCGGCCCCCATCCGAGCCCGACTACGAGGGTTAGGGAAAAGTTATACCTTATGAGCTTACCTATTATGTTTTGGGGCATTCCGAGCTCGTATGCGAAAGTTACGGACGTTTGAAGTTCGGGACCCTTTTGTAGTCAAAAATTCTTTATAAAATCTTTGAACTTCAATCTTTTGAAAACATGAAAGTCTTATTTTGGTCCCATCAAAGAGTAGATTTTTAAGGAACGAACCAAGTACATACCTAAGCTCGGATTCTAAGAGTGGAGTTACCCCAGTGGCTCGGTCATAGCCTAGTAACACTAAGACATGCCAAGAGAGAAAGCGATGCCTTACATACCTTATCCGCTCGCAAGCTAAGTCAACCTTCAAGCTTCGGGTACGCCAAGATCTACATAATGCCAAATATATTAACATTAGCCATACGCCTTTATGAATTCAATTCCAGACGAACATTAAATTCTGCCGAAATTTCGGCAAAGACTTCCCCCCGTAAATACACCAACCCCGAGATTTATACTCGCCAAATTCAACAACAACCAAGCCAACAACCAAACTACAATATCAATTTACAATATATATTCCAACTTTGATATTCAATCCAAACACATTCCAACCTTAAACACATGTTGCTACATACCTAGGGACATTCCAATATATTCAACTAACTTCATATAATCAAATTAACATTAACGCTTATACATTCAATTATCCACCCGAACCCATTCAAACCATATGCAAGAACACTTTAAGCAAGTCATACAATATTTCAAAAAGCCAACTATTGTTCCAACTTACCCGAAATTGTCTCCAAACCCGAGAACAACACCAAATATATTCTTTCCTTCCAAAATTCATGAATTACACTAACAAACCATACTTTAACATCTCATTTTACAAGTTCAAGAAACTTCATTAAGCCACACTAATCTTTAAATCAGCCCACACAATTTTTGCTTCAACTTGGGATCATTAACCATCATTTTTACATCATATAACGCATGACGACAACAACCAAAACACCATATAACATTAGTCTACCATGGCTGCCCCAAAACTGCCCATACACGGCCAGCCCCCAAACCTTCAAAATTTCATGATTTCCATCCATTTCAACACATTACAACAACACACAACAAGCTAAATACAATTAACTCATCACTCATAACATACAACACACATACACGGCCAAATGGCCACTCTCACGTTCAACTTCAACATTTATATTTTCATGTTTTTCATTCATATTTGCATACTACAACACACCCACACCACTTACAACACATAAAAGAGGTTTGGTTCTTACCTTTTCTTCTTCACTTCACACGTCCACTAAGGCTCCCAAGAGTGAAAACGAATGATCCAATGATTCAAACAACGCTTCCACGTTGACGAGCACCCTTGAATTAGTTGTTTTGCTAGAAGAATCAAATTTTTCTATGGCTTGATTTTGATCTTGTTCTCCTCTCCTCTTGGCCGAACCCTCTAGTTTCTCTTCTCCAACTCTCTTCTTTTTTTTGCTCTTCCTTTTTCTTTCTTTCTCTTGAAGCTTCTATTAATACACATATTAATCACATGGAAAATTAATAAAATTAGGGGCTTGGGCCAAGGCTTGGCCGGCCACCCCCTCACTTTGGGCCAACTTGCTCTTCTTTTATTCTTTGGCCCAATTGGTTGTGGCCTCGTCTTGAAATTCCGAAATTAATTTCCGAAGTTCCCGATTTTTGCCCCTCGCCTTTCCCGCTATTTCCACATTAATAGGTCATGAACAACACACGCCTATGAAATAAAATCAACATAGCCTTATTCCTTTCAAGCCTAGTTTATTTCGAATTTTTCCGAGTAGGCAAAAACTCGGGATATAACATCCTTCCCCCCTTTAGAACATTCGTCCTCGAATGTTCAGCTAGTCTTATAAGGTCGTATAAGGGCCTCGGGGGTCTTCCTTTATTGGCCACGTCGCCGCCTTTAATCCAGCACAGTCGTACTCTTTTTCACCACGTCGCTGTAAATTATCCGTTATCATTCCCTCGTCGTATCCTTCCCTGTAAATCTCCACAACTAATTCTCGGTATTATCCCAATTGCCGTCCTAGCTCTTCCTCTTCTCCTCTTTGGATCGTTTGCTACCTAGTCTCGGCAAGGAATCCTGCCTGTGGCTTAAGTATCCACATCAAGCATCTTATCATGTTGACTACTTCTGTCTGGTATTTACGTTCCTCGCGCCCGCTTCCCCCCTTTAGGGGTGCACTCATTTTATTACCTGATGATATTCGCCTCACGTCTGCATTTATCGGTTCACTTCCTTCCTCTTCCCAACAGCGTTATATCAGTACTTTCCAAGTCTACCCTATAATAAAAACGATATTGGTTTGCCTCATTTTATTGCCACTTATCATTATTCCCCTTTTTCGCTTGAACTTCGTCGTCTTGTCCAATTAATGCCTTTCTTATATCGTCACATTGGTTGCCGGAATCTGTATTCCCACTAATATGGTCATGCACGGGATATTACCTGCTAATCTATACCGATACACGCATATATAACTGCCAGCACCTCCCTCACAAAAGATCCCTCAAATACTCCTCAACTGGCCCTGATTTTAGCGCCGTGACGCACTTTCTTTTGCTGTACCCGATTTAATCCCTTCTGGCCTACGCGGTTTCTTAAGTTTTCCGCCTGCCCAGTATATTCTAAGTCCCTTTAGACTACTCTAGCTCCCCATTTACCTCTTTTGACTGAATTTGTATGACTTTCAAAACTTCCCAGGGGGGTCACCCATCCTAGGATTTCCCTCACTCTAGCACGCTTAACCTCGGAACTCCGATGGAATATGATGCTCTAATATTAGTAAAATCACGCTCACCTTACCACACGACCTTTGTCACATAATTTGGAGTGAAGTAAAGTCTTGACAGATTTCCGGACGCCCTCGTAACACAATTACTATTTTGCCCTTCTCTCGACTTTCCATATTCATTTGTCACCTATGGATATTACTACTTCCTACCCTAGCCTCCCAAATTCGTAATAACAATGAACACGCCTTAATCACCCTTATTTATCAATACCTGATCATCGACCCTCGAACTTCCACCTGCCGCTGTTAAGCGGTAAATTATACTACGTATACACACATATACGAGAATATAAATTCTAACAAGGATTTATGTACCTGTGGCTGCATCTGGTAATGCCTCCTGGTCCTGTCTACGGGCTAGCGCGTATATGCGGTTCGATGGACCGCTGGAACTGGAGGCTCCGCCGCGACCTCTACCACGACCCGCTGGTGCCGGCATACCCTGCCCCGCAGGGCGCATAGCTACTGAGGAAGAGGAACCGGCACCTGAACCTGTAGGTCGAGCCGCATCACTCGCACTACCCCCACGCGGGCAATCTCGCATAAGGTGGTCCCGACGCCCGCAACAAAGCAAGCGCCCGTGGCCCGACAGCATTCTCCGGGGGTGGTGCCTCCCACGCGGGGAACACGAGTCCGGATGGCCCCGGCTGATCGGTACCTCCTCGCCCGTCCGTGAGAACGAAGCCCCGGAGCTCGTCCCGCTCCCCGAATATCCCGCACTTTGTCGGGTCTCCCCGCCGAAGGCGTGGGGGTGTACTCCGGGATGGCTGGGAGGAATATCTACCGCATCGCCGCCGAGGCTGTCCGCCGAGAATCCCCAAAGATACCGCCGACCTAGCCCTCTTGGCGGCTCCCGTCAAAATCTCGATCCGGCCGATGTCCCCCGTGTCTATCTTCCATGCCCGGGCGTACGCCCGTACGCGGGCAATATCCATTCCCGGTACCGCCGGGGCCACGGCTAAGCAATTATCGATCAAATACTTATCCAAACCCCTAATAAAATGATGCATCCTGTCGGTCATGTCGGCTACCAACGTAGGTGCATACCGAGCCAGAGAGTCAAACTCCAAACTATACTCCCTGACACTGCGGCCTCGCTGCCTGAGTGATAGAAATCTGTCCAATCTGGCCCTCCGTAGCTCTGGTGGTAGGAAATGTCTCAGAAAAGCCTCCGTGAACTCATCCCACACAGCAGGAGGGGCTCCTCTACCCCTAGCTAATTCCCAAGACTCGTACCAATTGGCCGCGACATCATGCAATCTGTATGAGGCCAACTCAACTGACTCCGTCGGAGAGGCCTTAATCAGCCGTAAGGTGCGCTGCATCTCCCTAAGAAACTCCTGGGGGTCTTCTTCAGGCTTTGTCCCGAAGAACTCTGGAGGGTTACAAGTCAAAAACTCACGGGCCCTCGAGCTGCCTACCCCATGTACCTGATCACCGCCTGACTCACGTCGTTGCTCCTGAGCTGCCACCCATCTGGTCAATAACTGCACCGCCTCTCGCATAGCTCTATCCTCCGCCCCTGGCTGTGGGGCTAGAGGCTCAGGTGCTGGGGCTCTAGAACGGCGGTGAAGCCGCCCTCGATCCGCAACCGCATGCTCTGATCCCCTCTGATACAGGTGGCGTCGCCGAGCTGGCTGTCGGAGGCACAGCCTCCAGCTCGGGCTGGGTACGGGCCCTAGTGACTCTGCGGGCCTGACTAGTCTCACCGAGCGCTGTGGACTTGCCCTTCTGGGCTGCCGTCGCTTTTCTCGGAGGCATAGCTGAAAATATAGCAATTTCATCGAAAGAAATCATCCTAATAACACGGCTCTATCGCACGATCTAAGATCGAAAAGGCGCATCCTAAATGTCTCGTAGCCTCCTGTTTATAGATGTGGTGCACAACACACCGATAAACAGGACTCTACTAGACACGGTCTGTGGACATTCCGAGGACTAACCGCTCTGATACCACTTTTGTCACGACCCAACCCCGTAGGCCGTGACTAATGTCCGAGTTGGACACTCGTACGCACCTAACACTCAGAATTGGCATACTACCACGCATAATCATACATAATCACATATGGTCTCAGACTGTCGCAAAGTAGCAAACATATGACATAACGTACAGAATCTCGTAATATACACAAATGCAAGCCATCTAGGCTGCCGCGGCGGGTGGACCGTCCAAAAACACATAACACACACACATAGTTGTACAGACGTAACCGTACCCACGGTTTGTGTCCACGGACCTCTAAACGAGTAACAAAATCATATGACGGGACGGGCCCCGTCGTACCCCGAATAAATATGTACATATGCATCGAAAAGTATATATACCAAGTATAGGCTCGGACGAAGGAGAGCGCTCTCAAAAGCGAGTGTGTCCTAAGCGGGTGGATCCTCAGACTGAGCGTCGGTACCTGCGGGCATGAAACGCACGGCCCAAGAAAGAGGTCGGTGCGGAATATGTACTGAGTATGTAAAGCAGGAATACAGAATCATGATAGCAAAGTACAAAAGTAGATATGATATGCAACATATTAAAATATTTGGTTTAAAATATTATTCATGCATAGGCTCTTAGAACGGTGGTCGCCCGCCTGTCGTTGGCGCCACGCCACAGCATCACACCAGAAGATTTCATATCTCCGTAACCCGACAAATCCCCGTAACACATCATAGCCAACCATAACGCCATAACACAAAGATCACACCAAACGGAACCCGGCCTGGAGAGGAGCTCGGTGAACCGTAACACAGCATCACACCGGAATGTATATCATAATGCGCACGAAGCATAACCGGCCCGGGATCCGGTGAACGAGGTGACGACCATAAGCACGAGCAGAGTCGTGAGTAACCATATGCATAAAATCATATTCATAACTCATTAAACCAATAAGAAATCCATATGCGAAAGTCGAAGAGAAAAATAGCACTAAGTTTCTTCAAAGACCATTAAGGACGAGCATAAAAGCCGCGGGCCCCACGAACGGGTGCCGGCCCCCATCCGAGCCCGACTACGAGGGTTAGGGAAAAGTTATACCTTATGAGCTTACCTATTATGTTTTGGGGCGTTCCGAGCTCGTATGCGAAAGTTACGGACGTTTGAAGTTCGGGACCCTTTTGTAGTCAAAAATTCTTTATAAAATCTTTGAACTTCAATCTTTTGAAAACATGAAAGTCTTATTTTGGTCCCATCAAAGAGTAGATTTTTAAGGAACGAACCAAGTACATACCTAAGCTCGGATTCTAAGAGTGGGGTTACCCCAGGGCTCGGGTCATAGCCTAGTAACACTAAGACATGCCAAGAAGAGAAAGCGATGCCTTACATACCTTATCCGCTCGCAAGCTAAGTCAACCTTCAAGCTTCGGGTACGCCAAGATCTACATAACGCCAAATATTTTAACATTAGCCATACGCCTTTATGAATTCAATTCCAGACGAACATTAAATTCTGCCGAAATTTCGGCAGCACTTCCCCTGTAAATACACCAACCCCGAGATTTATACTCACCAAATTCAACAACAACCAAGCCAACAACCAAACTACAATATCAATTTACAATATATATTCCAACTTTGATATTCAATCCAAACACATTCCAACCTTAAACACATGTTGCTACATACCTAGGGACATTCCAATATATTCAACTAACTTCATATAATCAAATTAACATTAACGCTCATACATTCAATTATCCACCCGAACCCATTCAAACCATATGCAAGAACACTTTAAGCAAGTCATACAATATTTCAAACAAGCCAACTATTGTTCCAACTTACCCGAAATTGTCTCCAAACCCGAGAACAACACCAAATATATTCTTTCCTTCCAAAATTCATGAATTACACTAACAAACCATACTTTAACATCCTTACTCTTACAAGTTCAAGAAACTTCATTAAGCCACACTAATCTTTAAATCAGCCCACACAATTTTTGCTTCAACTTGGGATCATTAACCATCATTTTTACATCATATAACGCATGACGACAACAACCAAAACACCATATAACATTAGTCTACCATGGCTGCCCCAAAGCGCCCATACGGCCAGCCCCAAACCTTCAAAATTTCATGATTTCCATCCATTTCAACACATTACAACAACACACAACAAGCTAAATACAATTAACTCATCACTCATAACATACAACACACATACACGGCCAAATGGCCACTCTCACGGCCTCAACTTCAACATTTATATTTTCATGTTTTTCATTCATATTTGCATACTACAACACACCCACACCACTTACAACACATAAAAGAGGTTTGGTTCTTACCTTTCTTCTTCACTTCACACGTCCACTAAGGCTCCCAAGAGTGAAAACGAATGATCCAATGATTCAAACAACGCTTCCACGTTGACGAGCACCCTTGAATTAGTTGTTTTGCTAGAAGAATCAAATTTTTCTATGGCTTGATTTTGATCTTGTTTTCCTCTCCTCTTGGCCGAACCCCTCAGTTTCTCTTCTCCAATTTTTTTTTTCTTTTTTTGCTCTTCCTTGTTCTTTCTTTCTCTTGAAGCTTCTATTAATACTCATATTAATCACATGGAAAATTAATAAAATTAGGGGCTTGGGCCAAGGCTTGGCCGGCCACCCTCTCACTTTGGGCCAACTTGCTCTTCTTTTATTCTTTTGGCCCAATTGGTTGTGGCCTCGTCTTGAAATTCCGAAATTAATTTCCGAAGTTCCCGATTTTTGCCCCTCGCCTTTCCCGCTATTTCCACATTAATAGGTCATGAACAACACACGCCTATGAAATAAAATCAACATAGCCTTATTCCTTTCAAGCCTAGTTTATTTCGAATTTTTCCGAGTAGGCAAAAACTCGGGATATAACAAAGATAGCACTTACATAGCGTGTACATAATATCTACACAACATACCGGACTACGAAGTATCGGTACTTCACATACTTGGCCCGGCCAAGGCCCAGGGTCATCCGTACCTAACTATAGTGGTGCGTGCTCATCATCATGTATACATATTCATACGTATATATCGTACCCTACCCGGTCATACAAGCTCGGGTTTCCATAATAGTCATATATAGGCACATATACATATAAGATCATAAGCATTTCTTAACATCGTCACTATCATCGCTTATCACATCTATTTGACACGTCTTAGGGTCTATCGTTAACTTTCTACACTTGCGTTCCTTTTCCTCGCTTTCCCCCTTTGGGGTTTTGCCTATACTATTTTTAAATTCACAGTCTTGCCTTCAAATCTTTAATTCATATACCTCTTACTATACTGCGTCTTATTCACGCTGTTTCTGATGATCCTTAGCTACGATAATCTATATGTGGGGCTTAACATGCTCGTGTCTCCCCTCTTCTCTTTACTCTATACGTAAATAGCTTCCTATAGTCGTAACTCATCATCATCGCTATCTTGGGGTTTTTCCCTCTTCACATCTTACTTCCTTAAACTTGAGAACCATAATACCACATATCATTCTTTCCCCATTACCATCGCTACATAATGTAACTTCTCAATTTATACTTTGCTTACTGCTACAATTATCTATTCTTCCTTTAGCACATAATCAACAATGTAGATATACGCATGACGGCATCGGGAGTGACTGCGAATCCCGTCGCTCGGCCAATGCATACGTGCGATCGAGGACCACTTGAATTAGATGCTCTCCCCTGCTTCTACCCCTTGCTGCTAATGTACGGGAGTCTCGTCCGCGGGCGCATGGATGACGAGACCGGCTGCGGATCCCGTAGGGCCGGACCGCACGCTCACCGCCTCGAAATGGGCACTCTCTCTCATAATATGACTCGATCGGCCACAACTATAGCAAACATCCGATCCCGACCGGACATGGTCCCCAATGTTGCTTACCGGCACCGGGTACATTGTGGTATGGATGATCTCGTACGGCCCGAATCACTTTTATGCCGAGAGCCAAACTCTACGAAACTCGACTCGGTGCCGGAATGAATGGAGGAATCGGACCCCTGGCCTGAGTGCCTAGAATATGACATCCTCGAGCTTCCTCTATAGTTGCTATCGGCACCCATGGATGCCCTCTTACTTCGCCTTGTCAACTCCACGTTCATCCCTTTTCGGCCGTTGCTCTTCTAAATTCAGGGCATGGGCACCGAATGCGGGAAATATCCATCCCGTCTTGCAATGAAGCCGCAAACATTCTTGATATAAATGTGGCCCTAAGCCGCTCACAAACCTGTACACTCTGTCACCCATGTCGGCCACCATCATCGGAGCATATCTAGCCAATGAATTAAACTGAAGGCTATACTCCCGGGCACTCATATTGCCTTGCTTTAGATGTAAGAACCTATCCGCTCTAGCTCGGCGAACCTCGGGTGGCAAATAATGACGAATAAAGTCATCGACGAACTGCGGCCACGGGAGGGCGCATTTTCTTGCCTCGACGCTCTCCAATTATTGTACCATAGAACGCCACATCCGGAGTCTATAAGATGCTAACTCCACCGATTCGGTTTCGAGAGGCATGAATAATCCTCAATGTTCTCAACATTTCATCAATAAAGCTTTGAGGGTCTTCACCGGCCTCGACCGAAAAACTCGGGATTCAAGCTCATGAAATCACGGGCTCTAGTACTAGCGGCCCTGTCACTCGAGCCCGAATCTTGCCGCTGTGCCTGGGTGGCAACTATCTGTGTTAATAAATTAATGGCCTCGGCCACTTGTTGGCCTGAAGTAGATGGTGGAGGAACTGTAGGCATAGGAGCTGGAGCTGAAGCACCTTCTTGCTCTTCCGTAACGGGCGGAGTGGTGGAGGCATTATATGGAACCTCATCATGGAATTCGCCCTCATCTATATTCATAGGCGGCTCTATTTCTGCCCGCCTCTTCATCGTCGTCTCGCCCCTTTGGGCGGCTTTAGCTTTTTTGAGCGGCATTTCGAAATCACAACATACTCATTAGGGAGGAATTTCATCTTATACTTGGCTTTATCGCACGATCTCATATGAAGAAAGATGGTCATTTTTTCTAAATGCCCTGTAGCCTCCTGTTTATTAGCGTGGCGCACAACACACCATAAATAAGACTCTACTAGACACGGCTCGTAGACACTTCCTAGGACTGAACTGCTCTGATACCACTTTGTCACGACCCGACCTACGGGCCGCGACGGGTACCCGAGGCTGACCACCGAGCACCCCTCATTCTGCACCGCTTAACTTTGTCTTTATTCATTTCTCTTGTCGTTTATAATCATAGAAAATGACTTTCATATAGAACATGTTTACTTATATAACGTAGGCCCACATATCGAAATAATAATAATAATAATATACATAGGCTTTCATTTACATAATGACTATGGGACCATACTACCCACACATACGTATCTACGAGCCTCTCTTGGAATACTAGACATATGGACGGGGACGGGACCCCGCCGTGCCCAAAATACATGTACACAAAATGATATCTCGAAATAGCGCCTCACGAATAAGGAGGGGCACGCGACTCCGTGATGGCTACCGTGAATCGGCACCGCCTCTCCTGTCTACCTGGCGGTATGAACACGGCGTCCAAAAAGAAAAGGACGTCGATGCGAATATTGTCTTGCCGAGTATGTAAAGCATGAGCGAGTAATGATGGAGAAACATAACGGTAATATATGAAATAGCATAAGATGGGAGACATTAACATTCTCTTCATAGTACTTACACCTTTCCGTAGGACGTTCCATGATCTATTTCGTGATCGCATACATAAATCCATACCTTTTACTTACTTACCTCTCATATCTATTATCTCGTCATACTCATGCCCGTTTCTCATGCTTTGCATATACCTAGCCCTTACTCGCACTTACGTGATAGTAGTATATTCGTACTCTAATCACTG
Organism: Lycium ferocissimum; assembly: GCF_029784015.1. NCBI lineage: Eukaryota > Viridiplantae > Streptophyta > Magnoliopsida > Solanales > Solanaceae > Lycium > Lycium ferocissimum. The sequence continues at coordinate 3,490,040 of NC_081350.1, forward strand.
TCATATGTATAGCATAATCGTACTCGTAACGATATCATATACTTATCTAATTCGTACTCACATGAATGTGATGCATCGGGTATAATCATACAGGTAACACAATCATACTCATATAGATATCATACGTGAAGCATAGTTGTGCTCATACAAGCATCATGCATATAACATAACCGTATTCATAACGATATCATACATGTAGCATACTCGTATTTATATAGCTTGGCATCATTCGTACTCGTATTCATAGAGATTAGTATCATTCGTGCTTCGGCCCTTCGGCTCGATGGGATCGCTAGCATACGTCTCTTTGGGCCCTCTCGGCCCGATGACATTATTGGTATACGTACTCGGCCCTCTTGGGCTCGATGGGACCCTTTGCGTACGTACTCGGCCTGTGGGCTCGATAGGCATGGGATTATACGTACTCGGCCCTCATGGGCTCGATGGCTTAGCGGCATACGTACTCGGCCCTCATGGGCTCGATAGACTTGATGGCATTCGTACTCGGCCCTCTTGGGCTCGATGGGCTTAACAGTATCCATACTCAGCCCTTCTGGGCTCGATACATACATATATACATATACATCACATAGGGGTATCATGACCTTAACATATCTAGTCATCATCTTGCATTCATAACACACATACATATACTTATCATAATGTTGCATCTTTTTATACACATTTGATCATTATCCGTATTCGGCCTCATAGGCTCGACGAAGATATCGTATTCGGCCACGAGGCTCGACCACATCACATATATCTCATATCGTACATGCATCGTAGGTTCATTACTATTTCTCGTTTTATAGTCATGTCGTAGCTTTGTTTTACTCTAGCGTCATCATATGCTTATCATAATTCATCATATCATATATACATAATCAGAACAACTGCCCGACCATGTAGGTACGGTGTAATAATCAATATCATTAAATTACAGATATAGCGTTATTAGCGTCATAGGAGCATTATACCATAGACCATAGCATCTCTAGTCTTTAGCTTACTATCATTATTATCATATTCATGCTCATAGCATACTTCTTATCTCTTACAGCTATTCATGAGTGGGGACTCTTGACTTTCTTGGAGATAGAAATCTCATAGGAGAGGAGGAAATGCATACATGGATTCATGCCTTAGAAGGAAAGGATTAGCCTTACATACCTGGTCGCTTAGCTACTCTATCGCTTGTTCGTTCTCCTTAATGCGCTTGCCTATACCTTCAATGGAATTCATATCGACATTAGCTATGTCATCGTAAAAACATACTTACTAAAGCTATAGAAATTTGGGCAGCGCTTCCTTCGTTTATACTACTTCCCGCCATATTCCATATCAACTCCCACATTCATAATAATCATCACAATATGATTAACAACGATCATCATTCATTTGCCTTATTCGCATTTCATAATTTCATACCAATTCTCTATAATTATAGCTAAAAGTCCATCGTCTCATTCTTTCACATCCAATGCTTATTTCATGTTCTAAATATCATTTATAATGCATTCACACCACAACACAACAACAATCACAACTTGATTCAAACTATTTCTCAAAACGTCACTATTCATCATTCATGACCCATTTGTTGTACTCTTCTACAATTCATGAATCTTAACTCAATAATACTTCAAATAGCATGTAAAGTTCATGAAACTTACCTTAAATGATGGAGGAATAAGCTTGGAGGGGTGATTCACCCTTAGCACCAAAACCCTAGTTTAACTCTCTTGGGATTTCTTGACCTAGATGATCCTTTGATATGTTCTTGCACTTGGTTTCATGAGTTTAGTGATGTTGATCTTGATGTTCCCTTTTGATTCTCTTTGATTCCTATGGAAGAGATATTGAGAATGTTCTAGAGTATTCTTGAGTCATGTGTATGAAGAATGAAATAAAATGATGCCCAAGCCCCTTTAAATAACTCAAAAGCTGATTTTTAATGAACAGTCGTCGGCTGTACAGTGGTCGTAAACCACAGTTTACGGACCGTATACTAGTTTACGGTCCGTCCTTCATGGCCGTATTTAAGCATAAGGAAAACATAAAGTTTGGCTGAAGGACACGGCGGCTTTACGACACTGTTTACGGTCCGTCCTCCGGTTACGGGCCGTATACGGTCGTATTTAACCATTTCAACACTTAACGAAACTTGAGATTTTTAAGCGCTTGGAGGACAATCGCACTATATGGTCCGTAAATCACTTTACGGGCTGTATTGTGCACTATACGACCACTGGCTAGAAATTTTCGCAACTTTATTATTTCCACAAAATTCATGTTTGGCCATTCCCGACTTATCGACACATCATATACTCAAGCTCTTCATCGTTCTACTCGTCACTCAAGTACGGAAAGATTCCGAGGTGTCACAAAAGGTCACAGCGTCACCCCCTATCAACTGTGACTTATATATACATGAAGAATGAAAATGAGTACAGTGCATAATCAAAATGAAATAATAGAGCTCTTTGTAATGTCACAAAATAGCCATATACATATACTATACTCATGGCATGTATAAGAGTTCAAATAAAAACTATCGCTCTATCTCACCTTGAAGGAACAATTTATAAGGTGATATCAACACAATGAAATAATTCGAGTAAATCATGACATAGTTTGACATCTTCACGTCATCGTTGAAATCATATTTGAGACCTTTAAGCATAAAATTATCCTCACGTAACCCTCTTAAAAACATTCTCATTTTTAGCATCATAAGAAGCTTTAAGAGTCATAAACTTCTAGCTTTTGAAATCAAGGAAGTTATGGAAACACTTATGGAATCATACCATAGGAATCATGCCTTTGAAAGAAAGGGACGAGCCTTAACATACCTGAAATTCACGTTACGGCTTTTCTGCCTATTTCCGATTTCGCAGTCTACCTATAAGACCATTCATACTATGGTTAGGGTCACTGTTAAATACGTATCCTGGACCTTCATATTAAACCTCCTTAAAATGCGAAATTCGGCAAAGACCTCCCTTTGTTTATATGCTTAACCCGAATTCGTAATTCAACACCCAACAACAACAACAACAATACCAACATCAATCATAATATTCCTAATATCAAAATACTCCATGAACGTCTCATATGGGGTTCATCCCATATTTTCACCAACCAAACCACTATACGGCTGTTTAACAGTTCTATCTCTATAAATAAACCAAAATTAACATTAATAACAAAAGGTTCATACCTTACTCCCAATATTATGGCCATATCTTCACTCCTCCACCTTGATCTTAAGTCACAATGCATTACTATACAATTTTGTAGTTGCAACTATACGCCGTCTGGATCGAAATTTGGGAATTATACCTGGTTTGGGCTAAAATTTGGCTTGGGGAGTTGGGGAGAACTCTCCAGAATTTTGGAGAGTTTTTGGGGTGTTTGGTGGAGGAAATGAGGGGTTATCCCCTTTAAATAATGCTCCAGAATCTGCCTGCACCGCCTCTAAAATCGTTCAGCGCGATCGCGCCACCTTTGGGCGCGTTCGCGCAGGCTTAACTTTTCTGCCTGTGCGTTCATTCAGTAAAAAGATCATCACGCTTGATCCCGATATTGTGTGAGGACCCACTACCCATGGTTGGAAAGATATTGCAATTATCTACAACTTTCATTCTTGAAGTTTTTCCAAATTCCAAACTTATGATGGCGTTGTGGCCCCTCCAAGTCAGATCATCCGAAAATGTTTCCTTAAATCGCCCTTTTGGAGGGCTTATGCCCATATTTGGCTTCAGGGTCCTTCTTAGGACTTTCTTATCTTTCCATGTACTACTGATATATCTCTTCATATGTCCTTTATAAAATCCCATCATGTGGGCCCCACTTAGCTTACAGTAACGAGGGCTTTCATCAAGCAACGTACCACCTAAATTTGCACCATATGCTCTTCAAATGTCATACGTATATTATTATTACACTCTTATAATATAACCTTCATCCCTAACCCGGGCCTCAAAATTGCTCAGCGCGTTCGCGCCTCGTGGTGGCGCATTCGCGCTGTGTTGGCCCTTGGCCTTCTGTGCGTTCGCGCCACTCCCTGGCGCGTTCGCTCAGACCATTTTTTTAGCCTGCCAAAGATGACTTGTAACGTCCATATATCCTTACCCCGATGTCCTATTGGGGAGCGGTTTGTCGCGTTGAAAACTAGACTTTCCAAACTTCACTTTAGGCTTTTGTTTCATTTCAAAACCCTTAATGTACTCAGAGATATTCTTTCTCCTGGTTAGACCAAAATTTTTTGTACCAAACCTTGCCCAACTTTCCTTCAAAGCCTTGGATGCTTAATCTCCTTAGTTCACTTGTTTTCCAATCCTTCTATAACCTGTTATGTGAACTTGAACTCTTATAATTATAAAACGAGCACCTATGATCTTGCATCTTCTCGACAATAACTCCGATGTCTGCAACTGAATAGCTGACACCTAACGAATCTCAACGTGCAGAACTACGGGGTGTAGCACCTCTGATAGTGATCTCAGGTTCTGGAGCAGTCCAATCAATAGTAGGGAGCATGGCATAGAATTCCCTAACCCAGTTGCAGTTAATATCCCCTGGCTCCTCGACCAGTGGATCCCAACCCATGTGATGTAAGCGTTGGTAAAATTTCGTGGCCATCTCTTCCACTCGGTCCATAATAAAGGCCCTCTTATGGAGTAGACCCTTGGTCTACTGCTCCATGAAGCACCTCTTGTGAGCATGTGAAGCGAACCTAACACAGGCGGGGGCAGCGGGTTGTTGTTGTTATGGATTCGCCATAGCAAAATGAGAGTTAGCCTATAAAGGGAAGATTTAGTTAGAATAATGTGGCACAAGGACTAGACAGTGGTAAGACATGCATGATTAATTTAAAAACCCAGTTGATTTGTGGTTCATGAGTTTGTGCCTCAGGCAGCTTTGCTGCTGCGCCATAGCGGCAAAGAGACCACCATAGCGAGAAAAATTGGCTGTCCGCACCGAGCGACACCCCGAGCGCCACAGCGGCACCGCTGTAGCGAAGGGGGGTCTGCCGCAGCGGACCTGTCTTCTCCAGCGAGAAAACCCTCCGATCCAACTTTTAGAAAACCCAAATTTCACTAGATTTTCCACATTTTTTGGCAAGGATCAAGTACTATCATACCATGCATGACTTTTACAACCTATAACATCCTATTTCAACTACCATGAGCACCAAAATTTTGAGCAAAAATTGCACCTCTACCAAACACCTCCACCCCAACTTGATCTATCCCATTTTAAGCAGATCTTTAGTATAAAGTGATACTAGGACAGTGTGAATGACGAAATAACCTTCCATAACCCAAGAACTCCTTACCCCAAGAAATCAAAAACCCTCCTTCAAAGGACCCAAAATTTTTGCTCTAATATAGCAACTTAGGCATGGCAATTTCAAAATAGAAGGCCATAATCAAGTTGTAGGACAATGAGAGGGAGTAGATTTTCAAGCTTTTTCCACAAAAATGAACCTTGGGCTACAGAGAGATTCTTTCTTTTTCCGTAGTATTTGGGTGGTATAATGAGTAATGGGCAGGGTAAGGTGTTTAAAAAGGGAGTGGGGAGGGAGATAAGAGGTCTAATAAGAAGAATGAGGAGAAAAATTTTCGTGGAAGGGGGAAAGTTTTTCATTATGGGGTATAATGGGGGAGAGATGCGGGATGAACTGAATCACCCCACCTCCTAAACTGCTCGTGTTCTGTCCGGGCAACAAGATTGATTGACTCGCGGCCGCAATGTCCGCCGACCGCCGTAGCAATTGTACATTTTTCACTCGCATTGAAATTTTCCTTTTTCTCGACGATAACCCGAAATTCGGCCTCCAAAGGTGTAGGGACTAAGAGTGTGAACTTTACTCCATCCCACGCCGTTCGGGGATGAATAGTGATTTAATTAGTATCTGGTGTAATGACCCGCCCGATTGTTATTTAATACTTCGGGAACCCGTGCTCAATCTAGGCCTACGATGGTGTTTAAATGATTAATAGTGGGAAAATTAGTTTCGGAGAGAGTTAAAAATAGTGGGCCCGGGCACAAGTTGGTCCGCTCGGCGCCGCTGTGGTACCACAGAAGAATACCCCGCCCCCGCGAGCCTGACGTCCGCCGCAGCAAAAGTCACGGACCAGAATGCGCGTTTTTTCATCCTTAGTTTTATATTTCACCCTTCTTTTTAATAAAAGACCCTCCAAGGCCGCTATTAGGTTTTACAAGGAGAAAAACCCTTGACACCAAGAAAGAGAGGCTCCTCCTACATTCTTCACATATTCCCCTTCAACTATCATCACTCATGGATTCAGATAAGGGCTAGAAGGGCGAGTATTTCATAGAAGTTCGAATAGTTGTTCGTCATCGAGGTAGGTTACGGTTTACTTGAATTAGACTTTGATTAGTGAATCGTATATACATATAGAATTGAAAGGAGAATGCATGATTAGGTCTTCGGACATGGAGTTTGGATGGATATGTTCATAATTTAACGGAGGTTTAGGTGTATATAGTAACCAAGGTAACAACGAGTATACGATAGGGTACTAAGTTCTACAATTGTTGATGTTTATGCATTACCGATAGGAAGTGATTATTTGTCATTGTTAAAATGGGCTATCCCGTAGTTTAGAGAATTTATTCCCATGTATATTTAATTTCCGCATTGATTGTTGAGTAAATTTGTAATATTCATTACGGTTGTCCATTCGTGTCAATAAAAATGGTTGCATTGTGTGAGTTGAAACGAAGGCATAATAGTGTACACCGCCAAGGGCATATTTTATGACATTGATTCATTCATTAGCGTCGTTGCATAATTTTGCGTGTGATTATAGAGCAAGGCATGGAGCGAAAAGTTTGAGTAACCATTTGTTGTGTTATCCGGTGTTTATGGACGAGTTGGGTTGAATATGCGGTACTACTTGATAATCAATCATTGGAAGGGATGTGAAGAATAGATATATATATATATATATATATATATATATATATATATATATATATATATATATATATATATATATATATATATATACATACATACATGAACAGGCACATTTGACCAGGGGTGAGGATGTGGCCTAGTTGTGGGCTCTAGTCCGAGGAGTGAATCCTAACGAGGGTACATGGATACCATGGGTCCCCCGCAGTCACGACTCACCGGCAATTACACCGCTTAGCATGTGTGTACAATGTAAATTTAGTCATTTCATTACATTGCATCACATAACTACACATCCTCACATTACATGCGTCATTTTATTACATTACTCTGTGCATCTCCTATAATTGTGTGGTACTTTCTGAGGGATTCTGATCATTCATAAAGGTGTTGGCTTAGGAATGAATTGTTAAGTTTCAAAGTTCTGCATTTAGTCTGATGGATTTTGAGAGTTCCAGTGTTGATGGAAGTGTGATGAATATGTTTCGTGGATGCGTCATACCCTAGCGAGTGAACCGGATAGGAAGCTCTAAGGCTAAAAATCAAGAAGTAGACATTAGTGTAACAAAGAGATAAGACTTAATTAACTGGCCCTAAAGGAAGTATGAAATAGGACTACACTTGACTAGTTGGATAACTGGTAATACTATGGAAATAAGAGAATCGAAATAACTGGGAGTAGAGAGAGTCCGTATTGGTGTAATTATCTATAACGGGAGTCTTGAGGGTGCCGGTTGACGTATCTGTTTATCTTGGCAATTTTATATTGTGTTGTGTGCACTAATCTTAGTCGACCTATGATGCTTACCAAGACGGTGGTGCATCGATATTACTCTTGCTACATCCTTGGGATGTAGATGTGTTGCAGGTCATTACTTGAAGTTTCTCTTAGTGGATTTCTGGACATCTTCCTAAAGTCTTGTTTATCTCATTCCAGGCAGAGGTTGTGTCGATTATTTTGTTTTATCCTTGTGTAATAGGAGTTCTTATACCTGTCTAGATTAGATCCCATGGATTTTTCAGTTTTCTTATAACGATAACTGAGTTCTTATGAAGTTTTAATTTTAAATCATGATTATCAATTACATGACTGGTAATAAAAATGTGTTGGATATTGGGTTAGTTGGTAAGGGTTTGCCTACAAAGTAATAATATGGTAGGTGCCCATTGACAGCCCGTAAGTTGGGTTGTGACAATACAGATACGATACTAACATTGATTGTATTATATTTGTGTGTTCTTATTTTATGATTATGGCTAGGCTGGTCCCGATTGGATGGCATGTAGTTATGGTTATTCTGGTAAGTGCAATTGATCTCCTCCAGATTGTGAGAATGAGGCGTTTACAATTAACCTCAGAACCCGTTGATAAATAAACTAAGGTAGGTTGAGTTGACCCTATTAGCGTGGCTAAGTATTTGGAAATTATATGAAATTGCTATCATTGACTGCATTAATTTACTATTCATATTTGATACTTGATAAGTGGTTTGGGTCTTGTGTCCATTATGAGATATGGGTTGGATGAGTCTAATCGTTAAATTCCGAGTATGATAAAGTAGGGGAAATAAGATAAGAACTAGTGGTCCCACCGAGTGTCGGTTAACAGGGAGGTTGAGTTCTATCCCGTACTTATTGATATAGCTAAATCGGCTTAGGAGTCCTTTTTAATGATGATCATTTTTAACTGTTGGTCTTTAGTTCTAGAGTTGTTGGGCTTGGTAATGAGTTATAAGCTGGGTAAGTCAACACTGTTTAACTATGAATAAAATATAAAGAGGTGCTACCATTGCACTCGTCTGTTTATTCTGTTGATCTTGTATCATGTTGCGTGAGCTAATCTTTGTCGACCTATGATGCTTACCAGTACGTGTGGTGTACTGATACTACTTTTGCTACATCTTTTTTGGTGTAGGTGTGTTTCAGGAGTTGCTTGAAGGTTTCTATATTGCGATGGCGGATATCTTCCTTCAGCTTCTGTACATCTCATTTCAAAGGCGGAAGCTGTGTCTCTTTAATTATGTTATCTCTCTGTAATTTAGAAGCACTTGTACTGGTTTAGACTAGATCTTTGGGAAAGTGAAACTGTTTTTGAAATAATTAAAGAATGCCCTTGTAATGTTTACCTTATTTTCTGTTGTTGGTTGTATTTATTTTCAAAACAGCATTATGAAGGGGTTGGGTTGGTAAGGGTTCACCTATCAGATATTAATATGGTAGGTGCCCGCACGATCCGTAATTTAGGTCATGACAAGTCTACTATAATTACAGATATAAACTTGAAAGTTCATGTCTCAAATATAAGATTGTGCGACTTTTGGAGCTTGTTGGGACAACTACTTAGACTAATTTAGCCATTCTAAAGGCACTCTTTATATCGATATGATATTATTGTTTGTTTGTCTAGTTCTTGTGATTTTTCACAAATTTCTTCAAACTATTAAGAGCATCTACTCACCTTAAATATAGTTTCTCTTCCTATCAATTTTTATTGACTTTTTCGCACACTTAATAACAATTAAAGAGTCAGTGTGATATTTTTGGTAACCAAGCATAATGGTATGTTGGGTCTTAGACTCCACAGTGTTTTCAAGCCTGATTTTGGTCAATCTTAAAATAAAATCATAACTCATGAACTATAATTTCTATTTTCCAAGTGATTTTCATATACTAAGCAAGCACCAAATAATATGACTCAAAGTGTGCAGATAATTGTCACGACCCAACCGCCATGACTAGCACCCACACTAACTCCTAGTGGGCCAACAAATACGCCTAACCATCTACTCATTCAAAGTCCATTTTTATTTAGCCAATTCATTCAGTCCACACTAAATTAAATGTAAGACTAATCACAAGTAGTTATTCCATAAAACAATAACGTAAATGCGAAAGTCCTAACTATTACAACCCCAAAATTCGAAAGTCACCGTACAAAGACTCTAATCTAAAACATGTCTAAGGAATTCATACTGTCTAAAAGAAATAAACATCAATGTCTGGAATGGAAATAGACATTAGATAAGAAGATCTTCGGGCAGCCCTGGATGGATAGAGGCTCACTCTCAATCTATCAGCAAATGGCCTTAATGCTAAATGTGAGGTCGGGTAGCGGTCTCTGGATCACAATCTGCGCTCAAAAGAATGCAACAATGTAGTATCAGTACAAACACTATGTACCGGTAGATTACATAGGCCGACTAAGATTAGTATCATGCATGAATCACAAAAAATAAAATAGACAGACCAATCAGCAGCACAAAATCAGATAGCCAACACCACGTCAATCAATGATACAAATAACAAAGTCCACCAATGATATTCACAATCAAGTCAACCAATGATATTACCAATCAAGTCAACGGAAGCAAACAATGAAATAAACCTCCCAACAATAATCTCCCTTACTCAGCTACTGATCACTCATGTACGTACATGCTAATTGGTGCCTTTGCCCAATAGCCATGACCTGCAAGGGTCCCATGGTGTCCATGTACCACTCGTTCCGTAATGAACCTCAACCACGAGCTCACAATTCGGCCACATCCTCACCCTTTATCAAATGTGCCTTTTCATATCTAGGGCACATCCTTACCCCTGATCAAATGTGCCTTTTCATTTAAGTATATTTATTGTCGTATCACTTTCAATGATCGATTATCAATTCGAACTCAATTTCATCAAGAATATTATATTAACTTCTCACCACAATTATCATCCAACTGTAGGTCACAACACCTCAAATAGTGGCACTAAGCCCACATAATCACTTAATCAATAGCATATAGGAATTCCAACCACACACATTATGCCTGAAGACTAGACATGCTTTCTCCTATCAATTTTTACAATCAACTAATCAAAGTCTAACTCAAGTAGACCGTAACCCGCCTCAACTACAGAGCTGGGACAATGCAAATCACTCCGCTATAGCCTTTCCCCTCCGTAATGCCTCGGAACGCTCAAAGTGTAGCAATTAAGATGCTAAAAAAGTCTCAATCACTCTAGTCAACATTATCAACTCAATGAACACCCTTCCCCTTTACCCCATTCTAATGGGTAAATGCTTACTAGGCGTAGATCCTCCTAACATTGTCCTTAACAACCATAAACTATCAATTGACAAGGTTATTTACTCAAGTTATCTCTTAAAGGCAGTTGCTATGGTCAAGCTACCATTTTTAAGAAACCCAAGGCCTTCATTCACTTAGTTCATGTCTCTAATGATTCTATTCGTGATTAGAAAGGGATAACCCGGGCCTTTAGATGATAATCACACAACAACATTCATAACCCAATAACTATTGAAAATCTATTGAGTTCTAGGGTTACTATTACCAATTCACCATTGTAGACCCATTAGGAAGGTGATAATCTAGGGATGAATGCGTAATGAAGGAAGGGATAGCTGAGACTTACCTCTCAAGAATATTCTTGCCCTAGCTTTAGAATTTCTTCCTAGGTACGCCTTGGGAACTGTTTTGGAGTTTTATGAATAAAGAATTCGGAACTAAGAGTTTAAAACCTGAGATTCTGTCCCTGTCGACCGTTGCGGCGGTCATCGTCGCTACAGCGGTGTCGGTATAGCGGCCCAAGTGCCTGCTATAGTGGACATCAATAAAAACTTCCCTCTGCTATCGCGAGCTTGGTCCCGCTATAACGCAAGCGCTACAGCGGTCCAAAGGCCCGCCATAGTGGACATGACCAAACCCGACTGACTGCGGCGGCGAGAGGTCCGCCGCTATAGTGGTCCTGCTGCAGCGATACTTTGTCCGTTGTAGCAGTACCACTAGGCCAGTAAGCTCGCTAATTCCCATAGTTTTTTAATCCACCACCCAACACTTCATCCGAGGCCTCACAAACACAAACAAAACAAAACATTAACATAAAAACACCATACAGACTCACCCGTGGCCTTGGAATTCCCAACGGAGGTCTAATTTCCTACGTCACCCCCCCCCTCCCCCCGATGGACTCAACACAACCAAACAATAATCACAACAAGCTAAGTTTTCAGTTCTTAGACTTTTACATTTTGAGTTTCTATCAGCTCGTTCTACCATTGGAAAGGTTCTATTTGGTAGGGTGGTCCTAGATTTTCCATAACGACTGGGGGGTCGTTACAATCATTCAAGTAAAAGAATCTTTCTATAGCATTACACGATAAACATGTGAATCCAGATCAAATTACTACAGCTAAACAAAAATGGTAATCCTTCAATAGATAAAACTAAATGGAAAAAAATTCTTAACAATTATGATTTCAAGCCTGTTATTGGGGTTAAAGTTGAATAGCCAACTTGTCGATGAGCATTATGACAAGCTGCAAGAGTTTGGTTTTGAGGCAAAGCTAAGGTTATGTTAATATGATGAAACAATAAGTTGGTGCAAGTTGTACTGTTGTCACCGTAATTCAGATTTATTGCTATCTCGCTTGGTGTTGTCCCAAAAACATCCTTGTATGTTACATGACTCACTTGGACTGCATTTGGCTGCACAAAATGATATGGAATGTTAAAATTGATTGAAAATATAAGTTCATTTTTATAAAGAATTTGAGGTTAATATATGTTTACCTTAATTCCACAATCATGAGCGCCGATGCAATAGAATCAGTCTATAATGATGGGGTTTCTAATGTCTGTGAGATTGATATTTTCAAAATTTATAAATCTGACAAACACCATACCACCCTAAAAAGGCATCACAAGACATTTTTTAACAAGTGATAGGTTAATGTTGCATTACTTTTAAAATGGTGAATTTTATTTTTCCCTCTTTTTTTGGTTTATTAGTAATCGTTTAAAAGTTTAAAAAAAAACTCTTTCGACTTACCTGCCATGTTTTGATTCTTGCACCGTTTTGATTCTTGCACATTGATATTCTCCACAATAGCAAAAGTCCCATTAACTCCTAGGCTTCCTACACTGCATTAACAAAGGTGTATAAATTAAAAATTATTTCTTCAGATAAATAGTGTGCAATGAAGGAAAACTGAAGCAAAAGAAAAACTATAAAGGGGAAATGAAACTTATTAAGTGTTACCTTATACCATGTCCCGGTCCACATGAAATACCAGTAATATTGATACTAGAACATCCCATATTGATCGCAATACAATCATCACCTATTCGCACATATTTATCGTTCAACAATTAATCAACTTAAATCTTACCCATATTAAAGTATAAAACAAAAGTACACCCTTAAGATATTTCTAACAATTCAAGGAATGATTTTCAAAATTAAAATGTTATAATATAGGAAAATTACCTTTTTGAATGGTGGAATCCAAAATGTGAACTTGATGAGAAGTAGAGATGTCAATACCATCATTGTTGAGACTATCTTCAGGTGCACTTATAGTGACATGGGAGATAGTTATCCTTTTGCTAAATGTGATTCTAATATGATCTTGGACTATCAACAAGGTTCACTATATTCAATTGAAGATCATTACAAAAATTAAAGCGTATCGCCTACAATTGTCATTACACCATGAATATAATTAGTACGTCTTTGGATAATATTTAGTCCAAGTAAAAAGAAAAGAAAAAAAAAAAGAGAGAGTGTTAGTTGAAAAAGGTATTTGGAAGTTGAAGGTCTTGGCATGAATTTTACTTTTAAAAAAAAAATCTGAAGCTTGTGAGTGAAAATAATCATTTCACTAGAAAATATTTTATTCGTATATGAAATGTTGAAACATTATTTATGATTAATTAACCGCCTCAGTTACCAATAACAGAAAAATATAAAAATCGAACTTGACAAAGGTAAATTAAATACGAAAACTATTTATTAGAGGTGAGCTAAGTTATGTGAGCAGTGATCATTTTCAATAATTATGCAAGGGTTTAGGCAATTGGTCAACCATGATAACCACAGTATAACCTTACAACTTGGAAAAATAAAAATAGACTCACCGTTGGCTTGCCGCAAGTCCCATTGACCTAGTATAACCCAAAAAAGAAAAGAAAAAAATGTCAAATTCCTTAATATCTTTAACATAAGAACTCTTTTGTTCTCTGTTTTTCTTCTCATAATAATTAACACTATCATTATTTGATATCAGCTATGAAGAGATATTAGAATACAGATTCTTGATATTTTACAATTTTAAATGTGGCCTCTTAATCAATAGATTGTCGTTACAATATACGAAAATTTTCATCGGTTGTTCCTTTTTTCACATTTATTTAGTAAATACCCTCTTTTTATTTTTTTTAGAACTTATAGACCTTTTAGACCACTTTCTAAAGAATCCATTTTAAGCAAACTGAAAATTGTATGAGAAAATAGTAGCCCGTGGTCTAAAAATTTTCAAGAGTTATATCTACACAATTTTTAATAATAGGAACAAAATCTAAATGATAGTCTAATAAAACCTATTATGTAAATCAGCCTATAATACTTGGAATTAAAACACCTTATGAAGAGGATTGCGATGTTCCACCGGGAAGCACCTTGGTCATTAATGTGTCCAGTGCCGCTGATGATGAGACCAGATACGCCACTAAAATAAAGGCAACTATTATTTTCACACCCTACCCATTTGGTTGAATTTGTGTGTGTCGTTATATTCCCCGAAAGGGATAGTCGTGGGAGTGGTCAGAGGTGTTCAGATTCGATAAATGAGGTATTCTTCGAGGGCTAGAAACGTTAAGGGCTTTGAGTAAGGGGTTGGTAAACAAGGATGCTTGAAATGGTAGATCAATGATAGGTTAACTGAGTTAAGTTCGAGATAACATTTCAGATATTGAGTAAGACAATTCGGGTAAGGATGATTCAGTGGGATACATGAGGATATTAGTAAGATTGTTATGTGATACGCCAGAATTAGAGAATGTTTAGTTTAGAGTGGTAAGCGTTAAGGAAACTCTAATGTGCAGTGTGTGTGGCATGATCCTATCTCTAGGATTGATTCAGCTATGATTATGTGGTATTTGATGGACTGGATTCGAGGAATGATTACGGTATCGATGATCGTGAAATGATTAGAAATTGGGAAATTGAAGAGTCAATAAAAATTATAGTTGATCGAGAGTCGTTAAGAATGAGGTACATCTTGGGATTACTTGAGTCTATTCAGATTGTGGCATCGTTGTATTGCATATTCAGATGAGGTGTGATTGTTGCGTGAGCTTAAGGAAGGAAGTCAACAGAAATGGACTGAGTGATATGAGGAAAATTTTGTGAGGTTCGTGATCGGCAACTAGTGATAAGCATATTTCAGTGAACTGACATGTTGAGGTTTATAAGAAATGGCTTGGTGGTACACCATTGGATGAGTTTCGTAACATTCTACGGTGGATGGGTGAGAGTTGTTGGAGATTGTTGTGCTAGGTTTATGTAAGAGGTTGTGAAAGTTGTTGCTTTCAGAAATGTTATGGGCTTGTCGAGGTTTTACAATGGAAGGTTTGATGGTTAAAGGGTCATATTAAGAGACTGCGGGTTTTGGCATCGAAAAGTTCGGGTTGTATCAGATTTACGTATCGGGTAAACGTTGAGAAACATAAAGATTAGAACCGCAAGGTATAGCTCTTCATTACTAAGTTGATAACTTGGATAGGACTTAACTTGTGGATTCGAAGGTAATAGACATGATTTGTTATGCGTGAAGAAAGGATTAGAATTAGCCTCCATAGATGTGCGATAAGACTGTGATTGGTTTCAAAAATTCGGAGTTAGTTCAAATGACTATTGGTGGTATTCGAGAGTTGTACATTTATTCAGGGTCAACATTATTCGAGCTCAACTTAATGGTCTATGTTATATTTCTAGGAAGATATTTAGGGATTCGATGTGTTTCGACTCAGATTTGAGGTATGACAGATTTACCGAGCTTTGTCAGGATTTTCAAGTGGATTTGATGATATTTTCTTAGAACAGTTACTTGGATAGGATGGTGGTTTACGATGATATTTTCTTAAAACAGTTACTTGGATAGGATGGTGGTTTACAATGAACTTAGTACAGATTCGAGGAGGAACAGTTGTGCGAAGGGTCTTTATAGTGATCAGTCGGGTTACGACGATTTTCTCGGTGAGATATTCGGGTGTGGTTCTGGTATGGTGATTTGAAGGTTTAAGAAGACTTGAACTAGCCAAGTTAGGCGTCAAGAAGAGATCCGCTTTAATGGAATTGCGTAGGGGACTCAGATGAATCAAGGATTCTTTCTGGAGAGAGTAAGTCGTGGTTTTAGGTTGTAGTGTGTGTGTGTGTGTTCATGTGCTTCTAAGAAATCGCGGTGCAAAAAATGGCTTTAGCAAGTGCGAAAGAAAGGTTAGCAGAATCAGAATATCTTCCCAGTTTAGAATGGGCTATGGTTTATGGTCATGTTTCAAAGGATTGCATTGGTTTGGGGAAAGTGTTTGTGGGGCCTGTTGATCGCGTTCAGAGTTGCAATTTAATCAAATCGGAGGATTCGAGCAAAAGCAATTTGTTTATTCGAGGAGCAGTTGCGAGGGAAATTTAAATACGGAGATATGAGAATTGGAGCTTGAGCTAAGTTTAGAGAGCCGTGTCTGGTAAAGTGAGCAATCAGGTTTTCTGAATGTTACACCTAATAAGGGTGTCATGCGATGTGGGAAGGAGGGCAAGTAAGCCCGAGGTGTATTGGCCTGTTTGAGACTATCTGTTGTATTGATCCCTTGTTTGATGAGTTAGTTTTTCACTAGGCCGGTCAGGTGTACATCCGGTCTTTCAAGTTTCTCTAAGGAAGAAGTACCATTCTGATGGTTCCTATATCATTCGTTGGGTTTCAGTTTTGTTTGATGAGAATCTTTCCTATAAAGAGAAGTCTATTGTGCATTCTAGATATCCAATTGTTGCGGACTCAAGCATCTTTCCCCCATTCTCCTCCTTGTCACTCGAGGACGAGTGATTATTTAATTAGTATATGATGTAATGACATTGTTATTACTTTTTCGATGCTTTTGACCCTTTCTCGAGCTTGTTTAGCTCACATTTGACTCGAAGGGACCATTGACACGCTTCTGGAGGTCTTTGGATATGATTTGGGTGACCTTGTGGGAAATTTGGGCTTAAAGCAAAAAGAGTAGACTCAAGTTGACTTTTGGGTAAACGGATCTTTTTTCGAAATCCATCTATTTTGAGAGGTCCGGATGGTCTTTTAGAACTTGTGTGTATATTCAGTTCGGTCCCCAATGCACTCGGGTGCATTTTAGGACTTGGGTTGGAAAGTTAGCTTTGAGGTATCGGGGGTTGACTCAGTCAACGAGACCTCCGTTAGGAATTCCGAGGCCACGAGTGCGTTCATAGCGTGTTTTTATGTATGTCTGCATATATGGTTTGTGAGCAAATGATCTCGGATGATAGTCGAAAATTCAGGTTGAGTTGATGAAACTTAGGGAATTCTTGTGTCTAGTGTCCTGCTTTAGCGGTGGCCCTGCCGCTGCAGCGTCCTTGTATATTTTGGGCAGGAACACAAAAGCGGTCTAATGACCGCGGAAGTGGAACCGCTAGAGCGGTAAAGGGACCGCGGAAGCTGGTGACGGGTAATTAGATTCATTAAATGTGTGTTAACAGCCCTAAGTCCTTCATTCAATACCACTCTGAAAATAGATCTATTGGGAGCATTTCACGGCATTTCTTAGGGGAAAATCATTATGGTAAGTCCTTCCATCTTCATTACTATTCCATATTCCATTAATCATCTTAGGGATCTCTAAATCATGCTAGTTTCATTATGAACTTGAGGATTAAAAGAGGGTTTTATGGGTTCTTTGTTCTAGACTATAAAACCTTGAATTATTGATTGGGTTAGCTTCATTAAGCATGGAATTGATGCTTAGAAACTCTTATTGCATGATTCTTTCATTATTAGTGACCAATTTGTGAGATTTAAAGTTAGGGTTTATATACAAAACTGGGGGGTTTTATGTAGAATACGAATTTGAGTAATTTATGAGTTTTTCTAGCTTATAGTTGCTGGGAATTTATCACTTAGAGTATTAATTTCATGTTGAGACTTGTAGATTCCTAATTTCCTTTTTCTAGTTTATAAACCCCATTCCATAGGTTGAGATTTGGGTCTTGAATAGAAATAAGGTTTGAATAATGATTCTTCCTGATTCTAATTTCCTAATCCGGACATGATTAGACTTTCATTATCACGAGGCACAAAGGAAGGGCAAGACTAAGGTTTGGCTAGTGGAGAATTTGTTGTTCGGCTTTCCAGGTAGGTTATGGTTTACCTTATGGTGAGACTTCGATTAGCGAAGCATATATTTAGATGATATTGCCGGAGAATGCATGTAAACATTCGGATATGAAGTTGGGTTGCATATTGTCTTAGGTTGGGCCTTGTCGTACGATTTGGGAGCTAGCCACCTCGTTGTGTTATTGACTTTTCTTGATCTATTTACTTATTGACTTGTTACCACGTTGAGACATTGGGTATTTGTGACTAGTGATATATCATGACTATGATATTGCGGTGCTTTACTTGATTGAAATTGAGATGAGAATTGTGATTCCATTGTAGCTTATTGTGTAGCCTTATTATTGATATTACTTGTGTGCCCTGTGTGGTACTATTTGGGATTGAATTGGTTATTGATATTATATTGCATCGTATTCATACTCATTTTCATGATACATTTATATTGCATGGTTATGGTACTGATGATGATAAGTGAGAAAGTGTAGCCTCCGAGGTCTTTGATGGAGAGCAAAATAAGTGTATGTTGCCCTAGGTCTCTTGCCGAGAACGAATGAGCGCTCGATGCTCGAGGTCTCTTGCCGGGATCGAGAGAGTGCTCATCGCCGAGGTTGTCGTCGGGATGAGTGGTACATGGACTTCGTGGGTCCTCCATGGGTTGTGCTGTCAAGATGTGATGTTCCATTATCGGAGGACATGTGTACGGTGCATATGCATTGCATTCATCATACATACATTATTGCATTGCATTGTACCTTTTGGTTTCCTGTGACATTGTTGTGATATGATTGTGATGTACTGGTTCGGATTGGTTGTACTGAGACTTAGCACAGTTGGGTTTAGATGCTATAACATAGGTGATGACTTGTTGTGATATGATTATGAACTGCTAGTCCGGATTGGTTATACTAAGACTTGGCACAGTTGGGTTTAGATGCTATAACATAGGTGATGACTTATACCGTGGATATGGATTCGTGTTGACTTGTACCTTGTTGTTTTACGTATTTATCCTGCTTTGTTGTTTTTATATACGTTAGCTAGTCTTAGTCGCTCTATGATACCTACCAAGACTTGTTGTTTGTACTTGATTTTTGCAATTCTTTGCATTCTTTTATAAATGCAGAGTACCAGGTTGGATCTACTTCTACCCCTCGTGGCTGATTAACGAGGTTGTTGCCGAGTCTATTCAGGGTGAGCATGAGGACGTTCGCTGCCCGAAGACTATTCCTATTATTTATGTAATGACCTGTTTAGTCGTTACCGTAAAATTTTGAAATACTCGCAACCTTGACATCCTGGACCTTTTCACTTCGCTAAGTATTTCCGTTAGACATCTAGCCTAGAGGACTCGTTGCATGGAAGGAAATTAAAATATCAAAATCCGAGTTAGGGGACCCGCCGGACGCCCTAATAGATTTGGATGACGCCGCGCGGTCACGCTCTGGCGACACAAACCCCGCCGAAGAGTAGGTAGGGTGGGTGGCATCGAGCACTGGTATGGTGGACCTAACGAAGCCCTGCCGCTGTTGTAAGGGGTTGATCACCGCTAGCGGTGACGCGCAGTAAATTTCCCTATTTAAGGGTTCATTTCGGGAATTGACCCCATTTTTCTTATGACCCTAAAGTCCAACCGCCCCTCAAGCATTTTTAGAGCTCAAATTCAGATTTTGTTCGGAAGGGAAATTCTCATAACCTCTTCTAATCCCTTCTTTCACATAGCTATTGTTTCTAAGGTCTCCATCTAGGAAGCCAACAAAATGGGTATAACCAATCCCTAGATATGGAAGGATAGATGGTTAGCTTGTTCTTCTTATGGATTTTATTGATTTAATCCCTCATGTCCCTACCTTCTTCCTAAATTGAAAATGGGTTTCTTCCATGAATCTTGGAAATGGCCTTCTAAGGAATAGTGGTAAAATGGTTATTCTACTTAGCTAGTAGCTTAAGTGGTTGACTTTAATCATGAATGGAGGATAATAAATCACCTAGCTTGGTTATGATGGGAAAAGATTCCTTTAGTGAAAAAGGCCTAGAAAAACTAGAAGATGTCTAAATTCCCAAACTGTCCTTATCAATCTGAACCTCTTAAAAAAATGCTCTGAAGGAGATTCCTAGGTTTGGAGCTCATGATTGTTCCATGTTTCTTCGTGTTGATTACGACATGATGAACGAATCGAAGATCTAAGGATGTTTGTGGCACCCGCTCAGCCTCGAGGTAGGTTACGGCTTCCTTTTGGTAGACTCTGGTTAGATTTACATATTTATGTATTAGAAGAAACGGAGAATGCATGTATAAGAATTGAAAATTTGGGATGGATCCTTAGGATGGTACTGCTATGTGATATGTGTGCTCAGGCTTGTGGCCTGTAGATTCCCTAGGATTCTTGTATTGGTTCCCCTAGAATATCGGTGGATTGTATGTGACTCGGAAGTAGTGGTTGGTACTTACTTTTCTATGTTCCTGGGTGTGAAATTTGAGAAAGATGCACCTAGTTTGATTCTATGCTATGAATAGTAAATCTTAACTGGTATGGGAACGGATAAAATGTATTTAAAATCGTGAATTGATTTTAGACTGGGTATTAGTGGCGTCTTGTAAGTAGAAGGTGAAAGTATCGTGTATTACTGTTGATAGGCGGTAACAAGGTGAGGTAGTATTGTTATGTGGCTTGTCCGTGTTGATTATCAAAAACTAATGATATCTCTGGTTCATGATATTATGGTGACTTAATTGTTGATGTTGCTACGAGGGTAGTATTCTATATGGCATATGTGGCCTTTTTCATGACATTGTTGGTGTACCCTTGTTGGTACTTGTGATATTAATCTGATTATTGATGTTGACTCATTTATTGAACGCATTCTCATCCTTCATGACATACTATTGAAACATTGTTGATACTTGATGAAACACTATGATGAGCTGGGCTCAGTTTGGATAAGAGTGATGTGAGAGTCTGATGTCCGATGATTGTCCCGTAATCATGAATTGAGTGAGGTACATGGACTCTGCGGATCCCCCAGGGTGGTACTGATGAAATTCCTCTGTGGGCAAAGATCTGGAGTCTCGTCTGTCTGTTGGGCAAAGATTCGGACGCGAGTAGCACTTAGACTTCGCGAGTCACCTTAGGTTGTGCTACCGAGACATCGATACATCTGTCTGGAGTACATATGTACATAGCATTGCATTGTATTGGCATTCATACATCATTGCATTGCATTGTATTCTGGCTTACATTGTAATGATCGGGTAATTACTTGTGTGGTTGGTTCCAGATTTGATGTATTGAGACTTGACTAATTGGACTTAGTTGCTAAACCATAGGCCATGATCTTGAATTATCTTTGTTGGATTTGTGGTTCTAGTTGTATATGTTGTTTTCCTAAAAATTAGGTGAATAAGGATTTATCATAATGATGAGTTGACTTTTATACTAAGAACGAATAGTGTATGATAATTGACTAGTGTAAGACTGGTGTGGAATTGACTGGTGGCATTTAGAGTAGAGTAAAATGATTTAAGAGACTTGATGTCATGACGAGCTGTAGATAGTGTATGTTGTTGATTTAGTTTACTTATCATGCCTATTTGTGAACTCTTTTACTGATACGTGCCTCAAACCATTGTCGGCCTGTGATGCTTACTCAATATGTATTGATTGTACTGATACTACTCTTGCTACATCCCTTTTGGGGTGTAGAGTGTTTTAGGTGATTGGATGTTGGCATGTTCCGAAGATGCACGGTGCCTATCTTGAAGGCCTCCACCCACTTCATTCTGGGATGGAGGTTGGGTCTTAGAGTTACTCTCGTATTCCGGATTTACATTAGTCGCTCTTGTACTAGTCTAGAACAGGTCGTGGGAATGAAAATGAGTTCTTGTAATTATTTATCTGCTATAATCACTTCCGCAAATTGGGTTTACATAATTATTTGATTTTCGTTGTTAATTATTCATATATTGGATAAAGGATGAATTGGTTCTTTACTTGGGTAGTGTGATGTTGATTGAGGGTTCGAATACCGCGGTGGGAAGGGTAGGTGCCCGCGCGATTTTAAATTGGATCGTGACAATTTATGACTTGCTTTCCATTCTGAGACATGATTTTGAGACCACTTATATATTATTATTCAGACTTGTAGTATTTAGTTAGATGCTCTTGTATGACCAGACCAGATATGCGGAGTGGATTTCATTTACTTCTCCACTTATTTATATTATATTTGTGAGACTTACATTATTTTACTTTCTTCCACTATTTTCTACCATTTGTCTGTAACGACCCTTTCGGTCGATATGGGAAATGTAGGATCACCCCACCAAATATAACCTTTCCAAGGGTAGAACGAGCCAGTAGAAACTAAATCGTGTGAGCTTATGAGCTGAAACTTGATTTATTTGTGGCTGTTACTTGATTTCCTTGAGTTCATCGGGGGGTGGCGTAGAAATTAGAACTCCGTTGGGAATTCCGAGGCCACAGGTGGATTCTTTGGGCGTCTTTATGTAGATGTAGATGTTTGTTTTGTGCTTTTGAGGCATCAGATGAAATGTTGGGTGATACGGGAAAAAACTGGATAAAAAGTCGAGCTCACTGCCCAAAAT
>NC_081350.1:3512879-3550738 GCF_029784015.1 Lycium ferocissimum
CCTATTCCTTATTTTCAATTCATGATTCGCATCCACAATTCACATTCTACAATGCTATTCTCATCAACATACAAACTACATTAATTGCACAATAGTCTCCAAATCAGTCCGCAACAACTACAAAATCGCCTTGAGTCATTCAACATTCATTTCCAACATAGAATTCATAACGACGACGAATAAAACATTAAGCGATATTAATTGCTCATTGTCATATAATATGACCCATTTCGACCAACACTACACATATACATATATGGATGATTCTCATTCATTCCTTCACCTTACAATGATCACAACATGATAACTAGACTTCAATTCATCATTTCAATACAACACAACACACACACACTTACACGGCTAAGCCTCATACATATGGCCTCAACTTCAACATACTTTATTTCATGAATTTCTTCCATTTTAACATACTACAACATACATACAACCTCTACAACACATAAAACATAATCAATTCTTACCTTTTCTCTTCAATTCCACAATAGCCTAGGGTTTCCAAGGATGAAAA
The DNA here is from genome assembly GCF_029784015.1 of Lycium ferocissimum. NCBI lineage: Eukaryota > Viridiplantae > Streptophyta > Magnoliopsida > Solanales > Solanaceae > Lycium > Lycium ferocissimum. The sequence continues at coordinate 3,513,406 of NC_081350.1, forward strand.
ATAAAGGGTTGATCGCTCCAACGACACCTCCACGCTACTTAGGGACCTCAATATAGTGGGTTAGCATCAACAAAATAATTTTAGAAGGGCTTGAAATGGGACTTGATTTTTGGGGATGTTGGCCGAGAACAAGCTTGTTGGTTCTTCAACATCTTGATATTTTCTAAGTGTGGGAAAATGAAGAATGAATACTAAGTGGTCATCTTTTAAGCCCCTTTGATGAATCATCCAAGTGTCCCTTGGCCCACACAAGTGTTGGACCAATTAAAATTGTCCACAAATTGTGTGGGCCAACTCCACTTCACACGGCCAACTAAGGAAAAGATGCATGATTTTTAACTTCCATTAATTCCAATTGTGGTCCCAAATTTTCCTAATTGTTCCATGCCAACAAATTCATGCCCAACTTATAACTCAAAATAAAATCGAAGGTCAAAAATTCCGACTTTGTATCCCGAAATAGTTTTGTCCTTAACTTATCATAATTAATCCGAATTGTTCCAATGTACAAAAATATGGGTTCTAACAGCATACTTGTATAAGACTTTGGCAAAAACTCTCTAGACATTTTATTGTTTATGTTACACCCCGTAGTTTCGTATGTTGAGATTCGAGTTACCATTCAGGAGGTATGTGAGCTTATATGTGTTTAACTTATGGTTATAAGGGTTTAAGTGCATATAGTGAGCTATGGAAGGATTGAAGGGCAAGTGGATTAAGGAAATTAAATTTGTTGGAACTTGGAAGAGAATATGAGGGGTAATTTTGGCCCAACTTGGAGAAAACAATATCTCCTAGTATATGAGGAGTTTTAAGGTGTTTCAAAAGCCTAAAATGAAGTTTATAGAGTCTAGTTTCCAACGCAATAAGCCGCACGTCGATACGACATTAGAGTGGAGAATTATGGACGTTACAAGTTAGGCTGATAGAACATAAACGCATGCTACGCATCTTTGCTACGATTGGGGATCCACATGCTACGGTCTTGCTACGGTAACCCCGAATCCGGATTTGGCAACTTATAAGAGGGGTTTTACCCCTCATTTTTTCAAAACACTTCTCAAAATTTCCCAAATTCTCTAGAATAATCCTCCAACTTCCGTCCAAAGAATTTTAGCGCAAATTAAGTGAAATCCCCGAATTTAAGTTTGGACAACACATGGCTGCGATTATAATATCGAATTGCAGCGAAACTTGGGTTGGATTCAAGGTGTTAATCAAAGATATTGCAACTCTAGCGGGTGAAAGGTACGAATCTTTCCTTATTAGTATTGATTTAAGCTTATCTATGAAGGAAAAGTTACTACATGAGCTTATAACGAATTTATGGGTCGAGAAATTGGATCAAACATCGTGTGGGGTGTTTATGGAATATTTTGGTGTTGATAATATTGTTGTTGATGTTGGTATTGTTGTTGTTACTATTGGTTGCTGAATTGAGGTTTTAGGCTAGGCATATAAACAGAGGAGATACTGCCGAAATTTTGGCAGATTCTAGAAAGATTTATTTGGAGGCTTAGGATAAGTATATAACAACGGGCCTAACAATGGTATGAATGGTTTTATATGTAGATTACGAGACTATGAATGATCTTACGTAGATTGCGAGGCAAGAAGTAAGTTGGAAAGTGAAATGTAAGCTTCCAGGTATGTAAGGCAAACCTTTCTTCTTTTGGCATGATCCTTGTTGTTATTCATTCTATATGTAACCCATATGATTCCATTCTTAGACCAGTAAGGTCCAAATGTTTCTTGTGATGGCTTATTGATATTGTACTCCTATTCTATTCCGAAGGGAACACCCATAAGGTGCCACGTTGAGTTATGTATATAGTTCTACTAACGATTTCGAGGAAATGAGTTTTATACTAAAGGAAACATAAAATTTGATTTTCAAAACCACTCCGAAGGGGGTGCGAGATTTTACTACTTCATTTCATTTACGATTTATGTTTACATTCCATAGTATTATCCCTTTGTATTGACATGATCATTTATTCTTTGGGTAAGGAAATAAGATGAAATTGAGTAGAATATAGGTAGTAAGAATTTCATAACAATTCTACCCTCAAACACTCCGGAAGTATGTCCTCCCGAGTCTAGTGAGATACAAATTTGATAACTTTTATGAAAGACTAAGGCTAATAACTGGATTGTGATGAATGGATTAGTGACTTATGATATGATTGAAATTGATATTTGTGGATTGAGTATGTGTTGACATGATGGTGACATTAATAAGCCCGAAGCGACTGCCTGAAGGGGCCATCATTATTAAGCCGAAAGCGGCTGCCCGAAGGGGCCATCATTATTAAACCGGAAGCGGCTGCCCGAAGGGGCCATCATTATTATGCCGGAAACGGCCGTCCGAAGGGACTATTGTGATACTAGCCTAAGCAAACGCGTCCGAAGGGATCATTTCGTTAACGTGTCGGAAGCGGCGTGTGTTGGATTGCATTATTTACTTAAAGATTGTTTTGAGACTTCGCGTGCACATTTATGTTTTTCCAAAATGGCCAGGTGTTGAGTTAGATTGTGATTTCTTCTCTCCTAAGTCAAATTATGATTATGACTTGTTATCACCTTACATACTCGGTACATTGTCCGTCCGACGTCCTTTTGCTGGGACGCTTGCGCGTTTATGCCCGCGTTCCCGCATTGTTTAACGTGTGTAAGTGTATAGCTGGATGCTTGGACATCACGTTGGATTGGCAAGTTCCACCTCATTCGGAGTCAGTGCTGAGTCATGGATAGATATGTATGATTATAGGTATGTCGGGCCCTTTCCCGACTCATAATGTTCGCCTTACTTCTTAGAGACTTCTGCAGACAGTGTCCTATGGTATGTTTGTCGAGATGTCGACAAAGTGATGTCAGTTGAGTCATTTGTGGACTTTAAAAGAGTATGTATTTTAGATGATTTCCATTTGGAAAAGTTTTATGTTCTTAAAAGTTTTTGAAATGACAGGTTTTGATAGAGCGAATGTCTGAGGGTTCGCTCGACTCTGATGAGAGTCGGGTGCCCGTCATGCCCTATCAGGATTGGGGTGTGAGAGTTTAAAAAGTAAAGAATCAAGAAAACATGAACACAATTAGAATAGAAATCCATCCCACTATTTTATAGTAGTGTAAGATAATATTAAATAAAGACAAAAAAATTAGATCACGCGAGCTGGAAGTAATCAACCAAAATGAGACACAAGAACTAAGTCTGATAAGATTTGATATCCAATAAAAGAATTTAAATCATACGAGAGGAAAGATATCTAATACCTTGTAGCTTGTTACTCAAGATAGTTGGAATCCGCTCGAGGTGCTAGAACTAATTAGTTTCAATAGGGGTAACATAACAGGTTTCGGAGTTGGGACTTTAGTTTTAATTATTTGTTGCCGATTTGTAGTCATTTCCATCAACCCAGGCACAAGACGAAAAATTTAATGTTTTATTAATTTTAAACTTAATATATATAATATATTTTACATATATAAATGTATTCAGTATGATTCGGTATTCTTTTGGTTTATTTTTATAAAATAAAAAACCTACCCAATTTTTCTGTACGGTTAGAAATTTATATAAAAACCGTCGATTTTATTACCAAATCCTAATAATCGGTTTGGTACGGTTCGGTTCGATCGGTCAAGGCGGTTTTTACAAAACCATTGACACCACTAAATAAATGTAATATATCCTCTATATAATTATCCTTGTGACAAGCAAGATACAGGAGGTGAGCTTGAAGAGGCTTTTTCTTGGGCATTATTACAAGTAGCAAAAATCTTTTCTCCAGGCACAACTGGAGTTATGTAGATATTCTCCATCTCAATGTTGGTGCAAGATGTGCTATTGCTACAATTCAAATTTATTGCTACCTTGCTGCTTGTAGTTCCATGTAATTTCTTGTATGTTACATTGCTCACTTTGACTGCACTTACCTGTTCAACATTTTTTCAAACAAAAGATAACTTTCAAATTTCTAAGTCTTCTTCAGAAAAATAAAATTTGATATATATATATATATATATATATATATATATATATATATATATATATATATATATATATATATATATATATATATATTTATTTATTTATTAATTTTGTTTTTTTACCCGAGGTTGACATGAATGACCACCATTGCAATAATTCTGATCAATAATTATTGGGTTTTTTACATTTTTGAGTTTAATATTCTCAAAATGTATAGACCTAGCATATCTAGAACCACCCTATGAACGCATGAAAGATATATTTTAGGAAAATTAGTATATGCATACAATTATTCAAAAATAGTTTACCCCATTAATATATACTCTATAAGATATATGAAAGGTCAGACCTTTTGTTACCTGCCATGATTAATTCTAACACTGTTTTGGGTTCCCTCTAGGTAACAATTCATTACATAGACATTTTCCACATTAGCAAATGTGTTATTTGGACCTAAACTTCTGATGCTACATACAAAATATTTGTTATTCTCATCATAATAATAAATTTCCCATTTATAGTAACCAAAAAAAGTGAGATTATTGAAGTACATGGTTCTACCTTATACCATGGCCTGAGCACCTAGTATTGACGGCAATGCAGTCATCACCTGCTTCTTGTTTATTTATTTTTGTGACTTAATTAACTTTGGCGTAAAAAATTAAACATTTTATGCAGTTAATATAAAAGAGTCCCAACATCAATAACTTTAGTAGTTAATACATCATTAATCAACTTAAAACTTCAGGATAAAAATACTGTGAACCTCTATTATTGGTTTTGTAGGTAAATTCAAGAACAGAAATACTTAAGAAAACAGTATGAAATAAGGATAATGGAGAATATGTTTATCTCAACAAGATATTCTGGTAACATTTTGGTTATATTATAAAATCAATATTCACATAATTAAACCCCAAGTTATGCATTTCGATTACTTTTCGAGATAATATCTTAGAAGAACAGTTATACGTAATTAGTAGATACACCTTTGGATTGCTTTTTATTTTTCAAAAAACGTTCTTTTATAAATGCGGTTATTTGCATTAATCTTTTTTGTAAAATTCTAACAAATCATTTTTTCTAATCTATAAACAGGTTGAACATTTTAGGCAGTAGGAAGAAAATGAGAATTAAGTACCAGTTTGGATAATGGAGTCTTGAATTTGAAGCTGGCTAGAGAAAAAGATATCGATACCATCAGTATTGCGACTATAGTTTGGTGCACTTATATGAATATTTGAGAAGGTTACTCCCTTGCTGTAAGTAAGGATTATATGGTTTCTCGAACTATTCACTAGTCTTATTCCACTTAATCGAAGCCCATTACAATAATTAAAGTGGACAGCCTACAAAAAAGGGCGAAAAGTACTCTTTGTAATCTTATAAAGGAATAAGATACTTGCAAAAATGAATAGACTCAAGTAATAAACTCTAGTAAAGGATAAATCGCATAAGGATTAGATTGATTTAAACATAATTTACCAGGAAAAAGGAGGAAGTTCAACTAGTGATTCGTATTAGACGCACCCTTGTATTTGATAATCATTTTAGAAAAATGAACAGACAGTGACTGCATTATATTTACTCCATACCGTTGGCTTGGTGCAAGTCGCTTTCACCTGAAACAAATGATATCACTTGTTAATATTTATGCAAGCAATGTACTGTTAAGAATTTGCTTCTAAAATGTTAGTAAAGTACTCCCTCGGTCCTAAAACTTAGCATAGAGTTTAAGAAATAAAGGAATGCTTTTGAAATGTGTGGTCCAAAATAAGCCTTAGATATTTGTGTGACTATAAATCATCTCATAAAGTTAAATTATTTCTAAATATAGAAAGGTGTCAATTTTTTTGGGACAGACTAAAAAGGAAAGAAGACAATCTTTTTTGAGATGGGGGGAGACGGAGGGAGCATAACATTAAAGTTGAAGTAGCACATTTGTTCTCTTCGAACTGTGAATGTTGTTTGTTGCAACAATTTGCAGTGCGGTTAGTGCCATATTAGATTAATTGCAGTGTACAGGACAGAACTACGTGGTTTGGACGGAGTTCAATTGAATCACATTAATTTGTCAGAAAATTATACTGTGGAAATAAGGTAAAACAACCTTTTTTATATCCATATGAATTCCTTAAGAATGGAAGTTTTTCTTGTATAGTTAAGAAATTGTTTAAGCTCGATTTAGAGGAGAGACGCACCCTGGTACCGCTAGGAGTGTTCCACCAGCGTTGGCCATGGCCATTGATAGTACCGGAACCATTGCTGAAGATACCAAAAACTCCGGTAAAATAAATCCAGCTTACATTTTCACAACCTGTCCACGCCTCTGGATCCTCCGGTGCTTCAATGGATCCTGATAACCGCAAGTAGGGGTGTCAAATAGGCGGGTTATATGCAGTCTACAAGCATGCTCCAGCTTGTAATATATCATTTTTTTTTTAATAACTACATGACATAACTAACTCTACTATATATTTATATTTAGTAGCTATAGTTTAAAATAATTACATCCCATAGCTAACAATAATATGTTAAATACAACTTATAGCTGTGTCATATATATATATATATATATATATATATATATATATATATATATATATATATATATATATATGTGTGTGTGTGTGTGTGCGCGCGCGCGCGGTAGAATACCCAACATCAAATTATTCACTTCCAACCCAACCCTCTCATCTCTCTTTCTCTCCTCTTCCCCTCACTTCTGTCCTTCACCGCCGGAGACGCCAGAGCGCCGTCTCCGACGAACCACCACATATTAATTTTCAGTTTTTCTCCCTCTCTCTCTCTTCCATGAAAAATGTTCAATGTTCTTCAAGTCCACTATGTCTTTTCCGATGCAGGTAAACACTAGTGAAATTTGAATCATCGCTTAGCAGAAAAATCTAAGAATCAGATTCACAAGACTAAAAATTGCAATGGAATTACATTGTAGGACAAAAAATTACAAGAAAAAATCTGCCATATCAGATCTGAACGGCGGTGCCGGATCTGGAAACAGATCCGAAGATGTTATGTTGTTGTTGTTGTTGGCCGGTGTTGATGACGATGGTGGTGACGGCGGACGACGGACGACGGATTGCGTATCCACTGTTGATGACGATGACAGCAGTCAGGTCTGTGTATTCATCAGATCTGGCCGACGGTGGCTTTTCCGGTTAGATTCCGATGCCGAATCTGAAAAATCGTGTTTCATTTTTAGTGTATTCATTAATTTTTTAGCATACAATTCAGTGTATTCATTAATTTTTAGCATACAATTCAGTGTATTCATTATTTTTTAGCATTGGGTGTACATTCGTTAATTTTATTTCTTGTATACAAATGTATACAGGCAATTTTTAATTGTATACAAATGAATAGAGTTAAATTTATTTCTTGTATTCAGTTTTTGAGTGAATTCGTTAATTTTTTTAGTGCAAAATTTTGTGTTTCGTATACAACCGATTAAATATAATAAAGTGAATACAGTGTAAAAATAGCTACAATGAATACAGTTGAGTTGAATACATTTAAATTGAATACAAAATTCAAAGAATTTTAATATTTGTATTCATGAATACGAATACGCGAATACAATAAGTAACAAGTGCTGAATTTTGCTATATGTTTGCTATGTCATGTAAATAGGTAAAATGTAGCCAAAATGCATAAATAAAGCTTTCAAGTTAGTCATTTATGAAATTTTTCCTTCTTTTTTTTTAGAAGAATATTGATGGGCTTGAAGAGAAATTGAAGCATCTTTACTTGTATCTGAATATTGGTGGACTTGCAAGGCCCTTCGAATGTAATGGGCCGTACTAGATATGACTTTCCACTTGGTACAAGTATTGATGGATTTTTATTTGCATCAGTACACGCAGCCCTCCAAGCTTGTTTGAATGCCTATAATTATAGAATCACAAGGTGTAAATAACTGGAAAAGAACAATTTTTCTTTCCTTTTTATGTCGATTTTATTCTTCTTTCCTGGAGAAAAAAAAAAGGAGGCCCTCAATCAATGTAAAAGATCATTTCATTCTCAATAATTACTAAAAAGATCTTCTGCAATGCACAATATATACACACACACATATACGTGATCCAGATGATATGCAGTTTTTAAGAAGTTTAACTTATATATGCCAACAATTTAAAGATCACCTGATTCTATAAAAATCCTTTACACTATTAGAATGTATAAGTTAAACTCATTTCACTTACGCTTACTAGCTCACTTAACAGTATTTTTCAAAAGCAAATGAGCAATTGAAATTATGTGTTACTTGAGTGTCATCGTGCACTCCATCTCCAGCAGCGCCATAACTCGTCACATCAAAATTAATAGCAAGACTTATTTCAAGAAGAAATGGAGTAATACAAATTACAAAAATGAGAGCTTGATCCTGCAAGAATTTAGGCACAAGAAACAAAAAATAAATTATCATGATTAGCAATGAAATTCGTAATAACTATTAGCAGCGTCGGTGAAACAATTCTAATATAACAACAACAAAAAACAACCCAACTCAAAATGAATAATTAAATCAAGAAGAGTCTTAATTATAGCATATGTACTAAATTCAAAAACTTAAGAATATGAAAATTAACAATTCGTATAAGACTTTGAGCTCACCATTCAAAACGAAGGCAGAATAGTGAAAAAAGTTCGTTCCTTTTTCGTTTTTTCTCTTTTTTTTTTTTTTTTTTTCTTCTGTTGTACTTTTCTTGTTTGGAGGAGGGCCTTTATACACTTCTCAGCATTGCATTTATTATGGCAAAAGATTTTCTAAAATCTACTTCATGATTCGGATCCTTTAGGTATAAATGTGGAGGCGGTAAAATTAACCCAACATACTTATTGTAATCTCATAAGGGGGTCTGAAGAGTGTAGAATGTACACAGACATTACTCCTACCTTTATGGGGTAGAAAAGCTGTTTTTGATAGACCCTTAGCTCGAAAGAAAAGACGCTGGCAAAATTAACCCATGAAAATATAATTCGTCCAATTTGCTTAAGTTTGGATGGGTTAATTAACCTACCCTTTATTAAACCAGTCCATTTTAATCCCTCAAGTGGGGATAACTTCATGACTTGATCTTTAAAGCAATTGGTCTTAAATTTTTGACCCATTAAGAAAAGCTTTGTAAAAGTAGCCTCCATTAAATTTAATGAAAATTAATTGGACAAAACTACCCTCAGATCCAAACATCCGCTAAAACCTAAACTCCCAAACACCTCCTACTTCTTCCTCTATTCTTCACTTTTTCCCACTCTTCTGAAGGATTCTAATCTCATTTCTTCTTTCTTCAATCTCTTCCCATTCTTCTAAAGCGATTTCAATTTCCATTCTATCAACTATAACCGCTTTCGGTTTAGGTGCGCAACCCACATCTACAGGAATTAGCTTATATACTCCCCGAATAGTACTATAAGAATCTGTACTGAACATCCTGCATGCAATAACATATTTCGGTTCGGGTATTTGCTCATATAATCTCACCAAAGAGGAGGTCATTTTCATTGTTACTGTTCCGGCTGTTAAAATTAGATCCGCTTGTCTACAAAATTTCGTCATCAAGCTATAAAAATTGACAAAACACTCGGATAAAAGGTAATATTCTCTAATTTCCAATAGATATTAGGTAGATTTGACTTCTAATTCTGTATAATCTCTTTGAAATTCATTTTGTCCATCTTTTTAAAGTTGTGCCACAAAATTTAGGTACCGAAGGGGTGCAATTTGACTTCTTTGGCAAACATTCCACAAGTTGTGCCGTGAAACTTGGCTTCAGAAATTCTATCCACAAACTCTGCCGCAAAGGCAATATTACAATATACGGAAAAGGGTCAAAATTACCCCTCAACTATCGAAAATGAGCCAACTTTACCCTCCGTTTGCAAATGAGGTCAAATATACCCTTGTCGTTAATAAATTGGATCATATCTACCCTTAAAAACTAACAGACCTCCATGTCATTTTTTTACCCATTTAAATTTATTTAATTGGTGACATGGACTACCCCATTGGAATGAAACCTACGCCATCTTTTTTTTTTTTTTTTTTTTTTTTTTTTTTTAGGATTTTACGTTTCTTCTCCATCTAAAAAAAACTTTCACCGGTTTTGGCCTCAATCACACCCACAGCCACCCCCACCCCACACCCAAACATGTTCTTTCTGGCATTTTATGTTGATTTAGTTGAAGTGTTCCAAATTTGGAGGTGAATTTGGTGCATTTATTTTATTAGATTGCCATTATCAGATTCGTATAGTGAGAGGTTTTTGGTGTTTTAAGCTGATTTTATTAAAGTGTTCCAAATTTGGAGGTGAAATTTAGTGAAAAGATTCAAATTTTAGGAAGATAAAGTGAATTTTTTTGGCTAATTGGGTCTCTTTTTCTTGGTGCATTTTTTTATTAGATTGATTCGTATACTGAGAAGTTTTCTGGCGTTTGACCTGATTTTCTTGAAGGGTTTCAAATTTGGAGGTGAAATTTAGTGAAATCATCAAACTTTAGGTAGATAGAGTGAAAATATTTGGATGTGGATGAGAGGAGGGTGGCAATGAGAGGAGAAATTTTAGGACTGAGGGACAACAATGACTGCAGGGTCATTAGGTCTTCATTCTTGAGGAAGTTATGATTCTTTACAGCAATAACTATTTCAGAATAATTCACCATCAATCCAACCAACGTCTCCGATTCCATGAAAGCCCCCATAATTGTTTAGGAAGAGACAAAACCGGTGATTGTTTTTCTTAGATGGAGAAGAAGATATAAATGCTATGAAAGGTGGGTATGTTTTATTCTGATGTGGCAGTCCATGTCACCAATTAAATAAATTTAAAATGGGTAAAAATATGACATGGAGGTTTGTTAGTTTATAAGGGTAGATATGACCCAATTTATTAACGGCAGGGGTATATTTAACCCCATTTGCAAACAGAGGGTAAAGTTGGCCCATTTTCAATAGCTGAGGGGTAATTTTAACCCTTTTTCGTACAATATATTCACTTGTTATATATTGTAGATTTGTCCGCAAGTAGTGACAAAACGTAGCTCAAGATTTTGAGGCTTTTTTTTTTTTTTGTTGACTAATACGCAAATTTTGTCGGAAGGGTAATAATTTACGGGAAAAGGACATAAATGGCCGGTCGGTCATAAATAATCACACCCTCCTCGACCTAATTTTTTCCAAACCCAAAATGTAGCAATTAAACTAATCTCATCCATTAGCCAAAACTTAAATAAGACAATTTTCAAATAAAAACCCAAACACAAAAATGTTTGAGGCGATTTTTATATATAATATGTGTCATTTGTGTATAAAATATGTATCAATACCTATCTGTAATGTATAGAAACTGTATAAAATATGGATCACTGAGGTATGTATCATTTTTGTATATAATATGTATCATTTGTGTATATATGTATCAGCACAGTGCAACTGACCTGTAAAGAATAGAAAATTGTATCATTTTTGTATATAATATGTATCATTTTTGTATAGAAAGTGTATATATAATTCCAACATGTGTATATAAGCTGTATCAATCTTGTATAAAAAGTGTACCATACGTATAAAAAATTTATTATAGAAATCGTATCATTGTGGTATATAATATGTATCAGTATTGTATATGTTAAAAATAAATATCATATCATAATTGTATAATATGTGTATAATAAATGTATAATTAACGTATAATTTATTTATAATAAATGTATGATTATTTCCAGCACGTGTATATAAAATGTATAATTCTTGTATATAAAGTGTATATATAATTCCAACATATGTATATATGTTGTAGCGACTTTAGTGGCGACTTAGTTGCCACAAAAAGTCTTTTTTTTTTAAGCGTCTAGGCTGTTGAGCCGGCCAGCATTGACATTATTTTGGGCGGACCGACCATTTTTTGGCATTAATTTGGGCCGAACGGACACCTAGTGGAATTAAGCCCAAACAGTGGTTAAATGTGGGATTAGTTTGGCTGAGTGGACACACAATGTCCTTTTCCCATAATTTACCCTGTATCTAAGCCTGTCAATTGGGCTAGGTCGGCCCGGGATCGGCCCATAACAGGCCCGGCCCCTCAACCCGGTAAGAGGGTGGTGGGCTAGGCCAGTAGAAAAAATTAGGGGCCTGGGCCGGACATGCCATTTAGCCCGGTAGCATGGCCCACCACGGCCGGGTTACGGCCCAATGGGACCGGCCGCCCGGCCCACTTCGAATTAATTTTAAAAAAAAAAAATTATTTAAGTGGTATATTTGTGTATATCTTGTACATGTTAATGGTATATTTGTGTATATATTGAATATGTTATTGGAATGAAGACTCCCAACGGCTATTTAAGTACTAAAAATTATAAAAAGTTGAGAATGTGATACAAGACTACATAAGTAATTTAAAATAAAACGTCAAACTTAAATTGATAATATTGCAAATTCAAAACATACAAATTTGAGCGGTTAACTTATTACAAATGAAAAGTTCAAAACGCTAGCATCGAAGGAGAAATTTAAAGAAGAGATAAACTTCAAAGTTCAATTTTGTGCCTTTTGTCCAAGTGCCTACGTAACGGACCGGTAGCCCCAAAAACCGGTTCGGACTTATAGAGATATATTTGACCACAATGTTGACATTTAATATGTTCCTCGTCTACTCGCTCAAAATGCAACCACACCGGACTTGAAATTGATCTTCGGACTGGAGGAGGAGGTGGAGGATTATCATTATCCATTAAATTTAAATTTTGAAATTTGAACTTGGAAGTTGGAAGAGAGAGAGAGAGAGATTTAGATGAGTAGGAAATTTAGGGAAAGAGGAGAGTAGGGAATTGTGAGATAATAAGGAGAAGAATGAATAGAATTTATAGATTGAAAATAGGGCCAGAGTATAATTTAAGGAACTTTATGGTTAAAATAAAGTTGACAACAACTAGATTTTAAAGTATCAAACTTAATAAATTTTAGTATTAGAATTTTTTTTTAAAAATAATTAAAATCTGGCCCGGCACACTTAGCCCACTATGTACTCCTACCCGGATAGGGGGCTGGGCCGGACACCCCCTTTTCCTCCTCCAACCCGGCCCCCAACCCGGCCCACTAACTATGGCCCGACCCCATGTGACCCCCATTTATATGGCCCGGCCCACTTGACAGGCTTACCAGTATCACTTGGTATAGCTTGTAGAATTGTCTACAAGTAGTGACTTATAGGCAGAATATAGGTTGAAATTTGATGTTTATATTTTGTTTAACTATCCAAAAAAAAAAAAAAAAAAAAGAATCATGTTCCATTTTATTAGGCGCATCTTAGAATGACCACAAATTGCATCTACATTGCTTACGATGACAAATGGAATATAAACAATAAGTATCTGGATCAAGATAAACGTTTTAATTTCACATTTTTCACTTTTTTTTTATATCAGAAGTTGTGAAAAAATGTATTCCTCTGTTTCAATTTGTTTGTATAGTTTAGACTTGGCACGGAATTTAAGAAAATAAAGAAGATTTTTTAATCTTGCGGACTTAAACTATAGATATGTAGAATGTACTAAAATGTCCTTTAATCTTGTGGTCTTAAACATGCCACGTGGAAAGTTGGAATAAAAGAGTTGCCAAAAAACGAAAGAGGCATTCATTTTTAAAACGGATTAAACAGAAAAGAATGACAAACAAATTGAAACTATGGATTATAAGGCATGCTTTACTCAGTCTCCAGCGAAAAAACCCATGATATTTGAAAGTTACTTCTACGAAAGGAATAATAATCGAGGGTGAAAGACATAATCCAAACATTCAAAATTTTATATGAAGAGGTGTAATTGGTAAAGTTGTTCCCATGTGACTAGGAGGTCACAGGTTCGAGCCGTAGAAATAGCCTCTTGAGAAACACAGGATAAAGCTGCGCACTATAGACTTTTGTGGTCCGGCCCTTCCCCGGATCACACGCATAGCGGAAACTTAGTGCACCGAGCTACCCAGATGGTTTAATCAAGATGTTTAGCGGAAATATCCATAGGTTTTTCCATTAGATACGACTCGTAGAAAAGGTGGTTCTGCATTATTGTGGTGTTAATGGATGTTCAAGTTTAATTTGATTTCTATTGTTAATAGATTTTGAAGCGAGAAACATGGTCTATATAATATGTATATACTTTGTATATTTGTGTTATAATCATGTATAAATATGTCTATATGTTGTATATTTATATATAAACTAACATCTATTTATAAATAATTATACATAGGTATACATTGTTATACAGTATATACAGTGGAAGAGAAGGGTTTTCTTTGCCTTCAGGTAGTATATATCCATTGTATAATAATGTGTAAATCGTATAGTCAATGTATATCTATGTATAACAATTGTATACAAGATGCTCAATAGTGTGATTTTGAGCCTTTCAAGTGAAATAATTCTTTTCACTCAAAATATTTTTAAATTTTATAAAAAATATTTCCACTAGAATTTTAATATGCTTTACACATATTGAGATGAAAGAAGAGAAGGAAAAGAAAAGAAATCGGGAAGAGAAAGAAGGTAAAAGTGAAGAGAATGGAAGACCCAAAAATGTTTGGGGCGTAAAACAAGAAAGAAAATGCTAATTATTGTAATTAGTAAAGTTATTTATAATGTAGTCAAACCTATTCATTTTTAAAATGAAAACCAGTTTGTGAAGCAATTTAAATAATACTTTTAGAAAATATTAGTCACCTTCCCCTTTGATTGATTAGTTTCAACACTTGTGTGCTTTGAAGTTGGAATTATTGAGGACCCGTTTGGCCATGAGAATTACTCACCCTTTTCCGGAAAAATTACTTATTTTATTTTTAAAATAGTGTTTGGTTATAAAATTTTCAAATTCAATTTGGACTTGAATTCTAAATTTTAAAAAAAGTGCTCTAAACCTATTCTCCAACTCCATTTTCAAATATTTCAAATAAAGTTCTCTTCTCTTCTTCGTAAAAAGTATAACGAAACACAACTCCATCTTCAACTCCAACTTTATATTTTATATAAACTGAAAAATATTTGAAATCTATCATCGCCTACTAAATAAAATAATGACATTTAATGAGTTTGTCAAATAGTGTAAAGAAGAGATTCAAAGAAAAATTGAGGCTACGCCGAATGGAAACAAAAAATATGGGCTGTCATCATTGTTTAGTCATTGACCAAACATTTTTTTGCGCGGAGTGCCCTTCTTTTGGGGTGGTCTTTAAATTTTGCCCCTCATATTTGTGGTCTTTAAATTATCTTTTCATATTCTTTGGTCTTTAATTTTTGCCCTTCGCATTGCAACTTTGAGCTTTCGCATCGAAATAATGAGGTTCGAGTTCGAACCCCCGCTCAAGCATAAATTAAAAAAAAAAAAATCGCAAGACAAGGTTTGGGTCGCGTGTATGCGGACCGGCATACTTTTTGTTAAGGAATTACACATTTTATGCGGACCCCGCATACTCATGCCTTATGGGCGGACTTGGCATAAGTATGTCGGGTCCGCGTATAACTTTGATAATTCCTTCACAAAGTTATCTTAGCGTGGGGGCATACTTTTAATGGGCAAACTTTTATGCCCGACCGGCATAACTTTGTGAAGGAATTATCAAAGTTATGCGGACCCCGTATACCTATGCCAAGTACTGCCCATAAGGCATAAGTATGCGGTCGGCATAACTTTAGTAATTCCGCACAAAGTTATGCCGGTGGGGGCATACTTTTAATGGGCAAACTTTTATGCGGATTGGATAAACTTTTGAATGAATTATCAAAGTTATGCGGACCGACATACTTATGTAAAGTCTCCCATAAGGCATAAGTATGCGGGTTCGATAACTTTTGGTAATTCCTTCACAAGTGTATGCTTGGGGGCATAGCGAAATTTAAACTTGCCTTGCGAATTTTTTTTAAAATTTTGACTGCGCGTGGGTTCGAACCTGGACCTATGGGTTTTTAAATAGAAGGAAAAATTTAAAGATTTCAAATATGAGGGACAAAATTTAAAGACCACCCCAAACGAAGGGCAATTCTGCGAATTGCCCTTGACCAAACAATCTATGGTCCAATTAACTCTTTGGTTTCTTGAAAGTTGAAACCCAGTACCTATTATCGTCCACTCAACAGAATTTTTCCCTTACCTTTATCTTGAAATAAACTAAATCAAACACGTCCATGGACGAAACAGAGAACAAAAGCATATTTCAATGTCCATTAAGCTAATTGAAAGCTAAATAATCAAATCAAGAACAACAGAATACTACGTTTAAAGCACATGATAAAGAAATATTGTAGTAACAGTGGATGAGAAAAAAAATGGAGCTTAGGTAAAGAACCAGAAAGAGCTGACGAATATGAACCTCCACAGGCATTACTGCCGGGTAAATTAGACAGCCACTATGGATCTTTTTTTATGTGTATGTGCTTTTAGTTTCTGGTGGTGAAGAAGTGAATTTATGGAGGAAACGTTGGCGGTTTGAATGGGCTCTCTTTGTATGAATATTCCATGTACCTATGTGTATCTGTAGAATATTGAAGAAATATGCGAAATATACAGCTGATATACAAAAGTTGTTAAGAGCATAACTAACTTTCCTTATGCACAGTTTTCCCTCCAGAATGTAGTTACGGTTAGTTACTCAGTTTTAGAGGGATTAGTAGGTTATATAAGGTGTATTCTATCACATTGTAACTCAATCAAATCAATACAATATGCAAGAAATGTTCTCTCTATATTTTTCATCTTCTTCTTCATTTTATCTTGCTCGACTGGATCTAAACTAGTAGCTGATCTTGTGCACATTACTTTCATGTTTGTTTTTTATTCTTACACCTTTAATTTCACGGTATCAGAGCTTTAATTAATCACAATAGATTCGATACACAGTTTGTGTATTTCTGCAACAAGAAAAGTGAAATTGACAGTTCTTGGCTTAACTTCACCTCAAGATAGAAAATAAGGAAAATGGAGAAAATGCAGTTGTTGATCTGAATCAAAGTCTAAATAATGGTGAGAATCTAAGTCAAAATGGCAATCTGGGAGGAAATCAACAAGTTGCTATTGTCAACAATAATGGTATACATCAGAATTCAACTAATATACAATAGTATTCAACCACCAGTTCCATGGATGGAAATCTTGGACAAAATTTTGCACAAGGGCAAGGTATTGATTATAATCACCCACTTTTCTTAAGTCCAAAGAGATATTGGTGGTATTAGCTTAATTTCTTTTCAATTGGTCGGTTCTGAGAACTATATTGTTTCGAGTAGGTCTATGAGATTGGCCTTATTAGGAAGAAATAAGATGGGATTGGTAGATGGTACATGTAAAAGATAAAAGTATCTTGAGTCAATGTGGTATCAATGGGAAAGAGTAAATGCTATTGTGCTTTCTTGGTTATTAAATTCTGTAGACAAGAATTTGTTACGTGGTATTGTGTGTGCTTCAAAAGCTGCTGATGTGTGGTTGTTACGATTCACTTTTACGCGGGTTAAAACATAAAAGTTACTGCAAGATTGTTGGTGCTCTAATTGGATTTTAGTATTTTTAGAGTTGCCACCTAATTTTATAACGGAAATTAGGAAAACCAAGTAAAAAAGGGTTTATCAAAGAGAAAATTCCTTTTAAAACAAAGTTCGAGGTAAGGATTCTGGTGATCCCCTAGGGAAGGTTTTACGCACTCCAGTTTTAAAGATCCGTAGAATACGGTTGACCTATGAGCTTCAATGTGTGATTAATGTAATTATTTGCTAAAAATATTTAAATTTCCGCAAAAATATCATTTCATTTATATCATAATTCAAGAAAAAATTCGGCAAAAAGTCCCCTTTAGAAAAGGGGGTTTTGGGGTTTAAAAAAAAATCCGCTTAAGTGGTCAACTCACTTTATTGCCGGACTAGGACACACCTGAGATCTCTCGCGAGTAGAGTCACTACTATTCTAGTCCTAATAAAATGGGTTTAGTTCTTATGATTTTTTTTATTATATGTATTTTTATATATATATATATATATATATATATATATATATATATATATATATATATATATATATAAAATTTGAAAAGCCTTATTTGGTCCATTTTTATTAATTGAAGCTCATACAAGTCAACTCATATCAATCCAAAGCCATCTTATCCTTGAATTTGGCCCAAGTATAACTCTCTTTGTTTTTGTCCCTTAGGTTTTGGGCTCTTGGCCCTAAAATTGGTCTCCTTGTTCTGAAAGTGAGCCCAAATTTATACCGAAAACCTTTTGTTGTTTCTTCTGGAAAAAACATTAGATTTTATGGTCCTTTTTCTTATAACTTAACCAAATTTGAACAAATGCCTTTTATCAAACATGATCCAAAAATAGTCCTCAAATTTTTGTTTTTTGTTTTCAGCCCAAATCAGATTCAAAGTCCAATTAATTAATTTGAGATTTCAGTAACGGACTCAAAGCCCAAAACATTGCCATTTTGTCACCAGATTTCACAAGGCAGAAGGCCCAACTTCTTTTACTACTTAGTCGTCTTAGGAAAATCGTTTGGCCTTACTGAAAATGTTGAACCAGTTTTAGACTTTGAGAAAATCCAATTAAGTACCATTTTCCCGCAAATTCGAGTCTAGCCGAGTTTGGAAAAGAGTTTTAGGCGACTTCCTAAGTGTCTTTTCCTAAATTCTAACTCCTATAGGGTTCCAATATTCCATCCATTTTGTTTACATATACAATACATATACACATAATAATATACATAAGTAAAGAAAAGGAAAGAATGAGCATTTGGACTGGTGGGCTACCCAAGCCCACCAGTGACAATTTTCATCCATGGTTGGGCCTTCAATATATATTAGCTTCCCTTTCCATTTTTACGTAGGCTCGATCAAAGATAGTGACGTTGGGCCTTAAGCCCAACAGTTTCAATGCAAAGGAGCAGCCTAAATGGCCCATGATGTTTCACATGCTAACAGAAAGGGGGAAAAAGAAGTTGAGGGTTAGAATGTATCTAAACTATCTTATGAGACTAAGAAGAAATTTAAAGACTAAGTAAAACATTAAAGTAGACATGGGTACACAGATAGACATGGGTACACAGATACACATACATAGTCCATATATATCCTTAACAAATTTCAGACAAACAATGAGTACAATTTTCTCAAAGCCCAAAAGGAACAGATATGACTAGGCCCAAACAGGTCAAGCACTAAAACTAAGTGATATTAAAATCGGAAGCCGAGGCCCACAAAGTGAATACTTAAAGGGGTGGGGGGGGGGGGAAGGTGAGATTTGGCCCAAACTTAGCATAAACAATCATGTTTCAGAATTTTGTTCAAAGGGTATACAAAATATACTTTCTTGTATACACTATGGTGTATACAAGTCATATATATTCTGTATATACCTAGTGTAGTACTTATATTAGCAACACTTAACAAACTTCAAACACACGGTCTTTAACCACAGATTTCTACACTTTTGAAATGTAAACTTTAAGATTTTACAAGACTGCTTCTACAAATTTGAATGGCCTAAGTGTATTAATCCTCTTATTTATCCTAGAAATTCCCATAGCACATGATTTCTTATAAGGGAACCCCAGCAACCAAAATAGAGAGAGATTTGACTGATTATACTAGAAACTCTAAGCCTTGTCCCCCCCCCCCCCCCACCTCCTTTTTTGGTCCTGGGTAAGTCACACCTATAATCCCACATAATTAAGTGAACACCTCTTGTTAATGACTTCCTAATCCCATTCCATTTACTCAAGTATAACGGATTCCGACTATGTATAAGCTAAGTGTTGGCATTTTAAACAAACAGGTTTCCACAAGCTCAAAACTTAAGTAAAAGGGGGCACAAACTTTTTAGATGGACCACTCATGAAAAGCAAACAAAGCTTCAACACCATTTTTACTTTCAGAGAGACCCAGTTTCAAAGATATACTGCAAGCCCACATAAGATGATCTAAAGTTTTTATTATTATCTAAAGTAACAAATACAATCAAGCAGTACACAATAGAGGCTTTGTTGGATGAATTGTGGACTTGTAATTACATAAGTGAAACATATATGGCATTTCTAAAACAGTGTTGCAATCTTCAGTAGTCTTATAAGAGGGAAACATGTGCCAAACAACCTTTTAAAATCAACTAAGTGTATAACCATGATTAACAAAGATCATGAACCAAACAAACAAAAATAGTTTTAAGGGAAATAAACATTATCAATAGTGTAGATTAGTGGACCTTAGAACACAGGTAAGAATTCTCATGTATGGCCAACAACCACAAGTCTAAATTCCAAACAATCAAGTGAACAACCTTTACATAATAACAGAAATCAATGGCAAGTACTTAGGCATGATTAGAAAACTATACATCAACTAATTTAAACAAGTAAGCACTTTGATAGGATCAAATAAAGGTGCCAGATTCTAAATCTTACTTGAACAAACAGGTTAATACTAGCTATGAACAACCAATCTAGTTTAAACACATAAGCATGATTAATAAGCAATTAATCTAGGCTAACAAAAACTAAATACTTTGATTAACAAACAAACAGTATTAGAACTAATACTAGAGACAAAATTAAACTAAAAATTAACTAACTACAGGAAAATAAACTCACATAATAAGAAATTTAAAAACATAAATACTAAAAGTTAACTAAAAGAAAAGGGATTACGTTTTTGAAGTGCAGCCCGTCGTTGAGAATGGAGTTGGAAGATGCTTTTTCTCCTCAAACCCAAATTGCTCAAAGCCACACACAAACAAGAACAAAGAAAAAATATTTAAAAACTAACTTGACTCGAGAAAATTAAGTTTCAATGCAACTATGCCAAAACTTAGGTGTTTCGAGTTTTTTGTGAATATAGATAATATTCGGGCTGTGTCTCTTTGAAGTGTGAATTGGGGGTTCTATTTATAGAACCCCAAAATCCCAAATCCTAGGGTTTCTTCGATGTGGGATTTTTCCCCTTAATTCAACATGCAACGGCTAAGATTCAAGCAAAAGAACACATAAAGGGTTAGATCTGACCTAAAATTGATCAATCCTCTTGGTTTTTCATGGACCAATCAAACTCGAGGATTTTAATCCGAATACAACAAAACCCATAAAGAAATTTAGTCCATTTGACCATTGTAAAGCAGAAAAAGTGAAGAAATGGGGAAGATTATACCTTGTTTGATTGAAATCAGGTGGAAAGAGGGAAAATCATTAAATATTTTGCCTCTATGGGGTGTAAAATCTCTGTAAAGGAGGTTGTACACTGTATACTTGCTGTTTCAGGCAAAGAACAAGGAGAGAGAGAGAGCGCTAACCTTGCGGTGCTTGAGGAAACCCTTTTGCGTTTAAAGGTTGTTTGGCAATGCTGAGAGGAAAAAAAATGAAAAGGAAAAGGGGTCTTACCCCCTTAAGACTTGATCGTTGGGCCGGGTCAGGTCCTTATTTGTAACGACCCTTCTGGTCGTTTTGGGTAATTAGGACTCCGTTGGGAATTTCGAGGCCGTAGGTAGATTCGTAGGGCGTCTTTTTGTATGTGTGCATGTTAGGTGTTGTGTTTTTGAGGCCTTGGATGAAATGTGGGGTGATAGGGGAAAAAACTAGTCAAAAAGCGAGCTCACTGCCCAAAACGGACCGCTGTGGCAGTAGGAGTATCGCTACGGCGGTACCGCTGTGGTGGTGGGTAGACCGCTTCCAGCGGCCTGCCATTGGTCGGGTGGCTGCTGTGGCGGACGATTGACCGCTATGGCGGTGCTGTGAGTTGACCACCATATCGGTGAGCGAATTTCCTTTGGGACCGCTATAGCGGTCACCTGACCATTATAGCGGGACCGCTGCAGCAGCGTGATGACCGTTGTAGCGGTCGATGAAAAATAGTGGCTCGAGATTTTTATACTTAGTCTCATATTCTTTATTCAAAAAACACCAACACACTTCCCAACAAGCACTTAGAGTGAATTTTCAAGCTAGGGCAAGATAACCTTGAGAGGTAAGTTCCATTGCTTTTCATTCCATCATTCCCTTCCCCTTCATTATGGTAATCATCTTCATGGGTCTTTAATGGTGAAAGTAAAGTAGAAACCCTAGAATGTCAATAAACCTTCTAAACTTGATGGGTTGGGGTTATTATTACTTATTTACCTTTTAAATGAATGGATTAGTTGCTATTTGTCATAAATTGAACATTTAGAATAGTAACTAAATGATTTGAGGCCTAGGGTTCTATAAAAATAGTGCCATAGAAAACTATTTGTAATGGGAATGTTTGATAGAATGTGATATAAATTAATGGTAAATGAATACTAGGGGCCTTGATAGGTTGTTTATCACCTAGATAACCATCCATCCTTAGAGTGGGGAAAGGGAAGGGTATTCTTGCTTTGGTGTTTGTAAATTGAGCAATGTGACTCATTGAGCCCTCTATTTTTAGATCGTGAACGTATTGAAGCTTTGAGGAAAGGAAAGGTTGTAGCAGAGTAACCTGCGTGTTTCAACTCTACTTTGAGGTAGGTTACGGTTTACTTAAGTTAGACTTTGGTTAGTTGATTGTATGTTTGGTGATCTCCTTAGGAGAAAGCATGTCTAGTTTTCATGTATGGTATTGTGTGGTTAATTCCTATGTGAATGTGATTGATTGTGTAGGCTCTGTGCCATTATTCCGGTGTGATTAATCTACAGTGGATGTGTTGTGATGAGAAGCTAATATAATCTTTTCAAGGGTATTGTGACATGAAATGATGAGTTGATTCTTGATATTGAAAAGGTAAGAAACCCTGTTCTGTAAGAGGTATGGAAAGGCATTCATGTGACCTAGATTATGGGCTCGTGGTCCGAGGATCGTTCTAAAAACGAGAGGTACTTTGATATGTCCCGCGATCGAGGTTCGTCCGGGAAGGAGGTTTGTGCTCGGGTTCGAGGGGTATTCCGGAACGAGTGGTACATGGACACCATGGGTCCCCTGCAGGTCATGGCTACTGAGCTAAGACATCAGCTAGCATGTATGTACAACGAGTGAGGTTATTGTGGTAAATTTATTTCCGTTGTGACTTACGTGATTATGATGCTTGACATCTTGGTGATTTGATTGTGATTATTCTTGGTTGACTTGCGGTGATTTATTGATATTCATGACTGTTGACTGGCTTGTTTTACCCTATTGATTTTACGAAATATGCATGAAACTAATCTTAGTCGGCCTATGATATCTTCCGGTACATAGTGTTTGTACTGATACTACCTTGCTGCATTCTTTGAGTGCAGATTTTGATACAGAGACCGTTGCTTGTCCTCACATTTAGCGTGGAGGATAATTGTTGACAGATTTTAGGGTGAGCTTTTTCCCATGCCAGGCCGCCTGAAGATCTCTTGCTATGATGTCTTTTCGTATTCTGGACATTATGCTATTTATTAGCCAGATTGCATTTCGTAGACATATTTTAGATTAGAGTCCTGTACGATAACTTTCGAATTTTGAGAAATTTGTAATAGTTAGACTTCCGCACTTGTTTTAGTATTTTATGGCATGACTTACTTAGTTTATTTTGATGCGTGAATGAGTATAATCATTTGACTGGTTTAATATAAAATCAAACTTGAATGACTAGAGATCTTGTGTGTTGGTTCGCCCACTAGGATTTAGTTGGGTGCCAGTCATGACTGGTTGGGTCATGACATTATTGTATCGGACTTGGCTAAAAAAAAATGAAACAGGCAGCCCAAATGCTTATGCCCCCATATACATGATATAAGCGGATATATGCGTATATTCGTATGTATAGAAGGGAAAATATGCAACTTTACTAAAATAGTCAAAATCAGAAATGCCTTGTCAAATAATGATTTCAACTATAACTAAAGTTAGCCAATTAATTTATTAATTTAACTTAAAGGTAGCCAATTAATTGATTAATTTAACTTAAAGGCAGCGACTAATATTGTGATGAGGAGTTTGCAAAATTAGCCTTAATCGAACAAAACCATGGAATTGGCTATCCATTGATTACTTCAATTGTAGCCTCAATTAAGTACATAGTAAACAATTTTCAAATAAATGCAAAGTTAAGAATTGAAAGGTAAAAAATGATTAATTTATTTAGTTAATCAGATTCTTTGATTTAAAACGGAGTAAAATGCTTGCTAATTGTTTTTTTATGGTAATTTTAAAAATAAAATAAATAATTTTAAAACTATTTCCTTGATTAAATTTAGTAAACAAATGATAATTGTTGCAAATTAATTTCCAAATGATTTATAACATTATAGAAATTATTTTACCAAATGAGAATGGTAAAATATTGTCTAAATAATTTTTATAAAATCATTTTGACTTCTAAAAATTTATATTTCACTCCGTTTGATATTGAAGAACTCTGGGTAATTAAAATAAATTATGGGAGGTCAAAAGTTAGGTGTCAACAACTATTCCTTTGGTGTTCGGGGATGGTGGGACCATCCATGGGCAACAAAATTGACTAACCCAACTCATTCCGCCTCTCATTTTCTTATGCAATTTTCAAATATATGGTCGAACCCTGGTTTCTGGGTTTCCTACATATCTCAGGTTTCATGAGAATTCAGGCCACTTGTAGTTCGACTCGATTATGACTTCTAAATGCAAATTTAAGCAAATCTCGGATCTCCCGGCTATCTAACTGGGAATTCCTGGTGTGACTGACTCTCTGGTGTTGAGTCCGCCTACATATCCCTGTTCCTGGGAATCAAGTCACTTGTAGTTCGATTCGATCGGAGGAAAAGAATATCCCTTATACGGGAATTCCTTTGTGTGTGCCATTGTGTGTCCGACAGGTTGCAGAATAAAAGGAATAGAACAAATAAGCATATAAGCAAATAAATGTTCTTGTGTGGTTGAGCAAGGAGAAGCAATCTTCCCAGTCCTGGCCGGAGAGCTTCAACTCTCTCATGCGCCCCTATCTCGACCATTTTGTATAAGAAAAAATTCCACGTTTGCTTCGCATATGTCTGGATCTAATTCGATCAGCCCGCTCCATCTGGCGGCTGTAAATCTACTTCTACCTGCTGAGTAACGTTGCTTGATTCTGATGACGAATACTCCAATCATCTGGTCGGGTTTACATCGCCTTTAATCTTTGGAGTGAATACTGCGGTCATCTGACCAGATTTACATCACCTTTAATCTTTGGAGTAAATACTGCGGTCATCTGGCCGGATTTACCTCGCCTTGCCCTCTTAATTATTCCCTGTAGGTTGCAGGAATGGCCCTCTTGGTAGTTTGTATGAATGACCCTCTTGGCTTGTTTGTATGAATGACCCTCTTGGCATGTTTGTATGAAAAGCCCTCTTGGCATGTTTGTATAAAGGGCCCTCTTGTCCTGTTTGTATGAATGGCCCTTTTGACATGTTTGTATGAATGACCCTTTTGGCATATTTGTATGAATGACCCTCTTGGCATGTTTGTATGAATGACCTTCTTGGCATGTTTGTATGAATGACCCTCTTGGCATTTTTGTATGAATGGTCCTCTTGGCAACAGGAATATAGATATTCAATGGCCCTCATGACAAATAAGAAAAAGTGATGGCCCTCTTGGCAACAGGAAAATAGATATGCAATGGCCCTCATGGCAAATAAGAAGAAGTTATGGTCCTCTTGGCAATAGGAAAATAGATATGCAATGGACCTCGTGGAAAATAAAAAGAAGTGATGGCCCTCTCGTCAACAGGAAAATAGCTATGCAATGGCCCTTATGGAAAATAAGAAGAAGTGATAGCCCTCTTGGCAACAGGAAAATAGAATTGCAATGGCCCTCATGGAAAATAAGAAGAGGTGATGTGAATGATAGATATGGCCCATTCAGCTAAATCGTCTTTCTTTCATCCTTTATGCCGGCTGTGACCCTCGCGATCAGATATGCTATGTTGTTCTACTACGACCCCCTTCAGTCGGATATTTTGCCATTATGGCTTTTTGTCTTTTGTGAGCCCTTATGGCCAGGTGTTTGCCCTCATGCCATTTTCGTCCTTTGTAACCCTTGTGGCTAGATATTTGCCCTTTGTGACATTTATATATTTTTATAGCCCTCGTGGTTGGATATTTTCTTTTGTGGCATTCGAATCCCTTTGTAGCCCTCGTGGCTAGATATTTTTCCTTTGTGGCTTTAAACCCTTTTGTAGCCCTCGTGGCTAGATATATTTTCTGAAAACCTGATCTCAACAGCGGTCTTGACCTTCTTTGGCGAACGATTTCACCGTGAAGCAAAGTTAGAAAAAGGATCGTCTTCCGATGTCCTGGGGACTGCGCATAAGAAATGAGTTAGTTTTTTCCCTATTTAAAGTTGATTCGTGTCACCGGCGCTGTCGCATCTTCGGCTTTCTGGACTCAAAACCCCTTTCGGCTCCGTTATTCAAAATATGAGTTTATTTTCATTATACAGAAAATCGTTTTTGTAAAGTTATCATAAAGATATCCATTTGTAGGAAAATAAATGCATTGTTTTGAAAGTTGTAAGGTTAATTGTCATGACATGTGCTTTGAATGAGGGATATCCCTTCTTCTGTGACTGGGGTTCTTTGCTTCCTTGTGCGGAATTTTTGAGACCTTTTCTCAATAATTCTGCCCGAGTTTAAATCTTGATCAACGAACTCTCGTGCCGAATCTTCCGAATTGCGGGAAATTTTCTACCCCAGTTTACCCCTCAAAATTTCTACCTAGTTTACAGTATTGAATAAATGAGAAATTTTGAGAGCTTCTCAAAATTTCTGCCCCAGTTTGAAACTCTAGGTTAGCTGACTCTTTGTAGCGGATTGATGGCACAAATTTTGAGATCTTCTCACAAATTATGCTCCGCTTGGACGTGCAGCAATCCTTGCGTCCTTCGTGAAGTCCTATCTCTGAGGTTTCTTGGGTTTTTCTTTTGGTGTGACCGAGCTCAAAGAGCGCCTACGTATCCTGTCGCAGCAGGAATTTAGGCCTAATGTAGTTCGGAATAAAAGTAAATGAGTTTTTGTCTTTCACTAATAATGCGACCGGGTCCCAAATGGACTGCCTATGTATCCCACTGTGGGGAACTCAGGTCATTGCGTAGTTCATGTTACAAAGTTGTTTTGTTTTTCCTATCTATTACAAAACAATTACAAGTAAAAGGGAATAGCTAATACAAGCAACTAACATAATGATTACAAGCAAAAGTATTATCAAAGAATGAACAATTTGTCTTCATGCATAGTAGCGCTTGATTGCGTCTTAATTGACTAGCTTTGGCCACTCTTGTCCGTCCATCTCTGCCAGTACTACTGCTCCTCGAGAGTGTACTTTACAACCCACATAAGGACCTTGCCAGTTGGGAGATAATTTTCCTTTGTATTCATCTTGGTGCGGGAAAATTCTTTTGAGCACCATCTACCCAATTTTGAAAAGTCGAGTCCTGACTTGTTTATTGAAGGCTCTTGCCATCATTTGATGGTACAGTTGACCGTAGCATATGGAAACTATCCTTTTCTCGTCAATTAAAGCCAATTGCTCATATCGAGCTTGGACCCATTCAGCATTGTCCAATTCTGCTTCTTGGATGATCCTTAAGGATGGTGTCTCGACCTCGGCAGGTATAATCGCTTCAGTATCATAGACCAGCAGGTATGAAGTTGCTCCTATTGAAGTTCTGGCCATAGTACGGTTTCCCAGTAATAGATAAGGCAATTGTTCATGCCAACCTTTGTAATTGTGTGTCATTTTCCTCAATATCCTCTTGATATTCTTATTAGCTACTTCTACGGCTCTATTGATTTGTGGCCGGTAGGCTGTCGAGTTTCAGTGAGTGATCTTGAATTGCTCACAGATATCCTTCATCAGATGGCTATTCAGATTGGCCCCATTATCAGTTATGATGGACTTAGGTACACTGAATCGGCATATGATATTATTTTGCATGAAATCGACTACCACTTTCTTTGTCATTGACTTGTGTGATGTTGCTTCCACCCATTTGGTGAAATAGTCAATGGCGACTAAAATGAATCGATGCCCATTTGAGGTTGTGGATTCGATGGGTCCAATGATGTCCACGCCCCAGGCAACGAAAGGCCATGGTGAGCTCATAGCATTAAGCTCACTTGGCGGAACCCTGATCAGATCACCGTGGATTTGACATTGATGGCATCTTTGAACATATTTGCAACAGTCACTCTCCATGGTCATCCAATAATACCCGGCTCTAAGAATCTTTTTGGCTAGTACAAATCCGTTCATGTGGGGTCCACAAGTCCCTACGTGTACTTCTTCCAACAGTTTGGTGTCTTCATCGGCATCTCCGCACCATAGCAATCCCAAATCCGGCATCCGTTTGGACAACACTTCTTTGTTCTGGAAGAAACCATTTGCCATTCTTCTGATGGTCTTCTTTTGTCCGCTCATGACTCCCTCGGGGTATTCCCGTTTCTCCAAGTAAATTTTTATGTCATTTTACCATGGCTTGCCATCAGGCTCTGCTTCTACATGGCAACAATGAAAGATGCTCTTCTTTTAAGCTTATTCTCAGTGGGTCGATGTGACTGCTTTTCGGATATTGGAACATTGACGCTATTCTGGCCAGCGCGTCGACAAACTCGTTCTGAGCTCTTGGAGTATGTAGGAACTCAATCTTTCAGAATTTCTTGCACAGTCTTTGTGCCAAGTTTATGTACGGCACGATCTTTTCATTTTTGGTGGCCCATTCGCGTTGCACTTGATGAATTAGTAGGTCGGAATCTCCAATGACTAACAATTCATAGATGTCCATATCCAGTGCCATTCTGAGGCCTAGAATGCAAGCCTCGTATTCAGCCATGTTATTGGTACAACGAAACTTGAGCTTCGCGGCCATTGGGTAGTGTTGCCTATTTTTTGATATTAGAACTGCTCCTATTCCGGAACCTTTGTAGTTGACTGTTCCATCGAAGAATAGTTTCCAGCCTATGTATGGTTCCACTGCCTCCTCTTCTATGGAAAATACCTTTTCGCCTGGAAAAATGAGTACGGAGGGGTTACAGCTCTTCATCCACAAGACCTTCAGCTAGCAGGTCTGTCAAGGTTTGTCCTTTAACAGCCTTTTGTGCTATGTATACAATGTCGAATTCGCTCAACAACATTTTCCATTTGGCTAACTTCCCGATAGGCATGGGCTGACGGAAGATATACCTTAATGGATCCATCTTGGATATGAGGTGGGTGGTGTAAGAAGACAAATAATGTCTCAATTTCTGGGCCACCCAAGTTAAAGTACAACAGGTTTTCTCTACTAGCGTATATCTTGTCTAACAGGCAGTGAACATTTTGCTCAAGTAGTAGATGGCACGTTCCTTTTTCCCTTCTTCATCGTGTTTTCCTAACACGCAGCCGAAGGCATTTTTAGCAACCGATAAGTATAGCAACAGTGGGCTCCCAGGCCTTGGTGGTACCAAGACTGGTGGATTGGACAGGTATCTCTTGATAGTATCAAATGCCTCGTGGCACTCTTCTGTCCATTTCGTGGGAACATCTTTCTTCAAAAGCTTGAGGATGGGCTTCACAATGACGGTGGATTGAGCTATGAATCGTCCAATGTAATTTAAACTTCCCAGGAAGCTCATGACTTCCTTCTTGGTTTTGGGAGGAGGTAATTCTTGGATTGATTTGATCTTTGTAGGGTCTAGTTCTATGCCTCTTCGGCTGACTATAAACCCTAGTAAATTTCTGACCGGTACCCCGAACACATATTTAGCCGGGTTCAGTTTCAAGTTGAACTTTCAGAGCCTATCGAAGAATTTCCTCAAATGAGTAGTATGCTCTGAATTTTCCTTTGACTTGATAATGACATCATCCACGTATACTTCAATTTCTCTATGAATCATGTCATGAAAAATGGTGGTCATGGTTCTCATGTAGGTTGCGCCGGCATTTTTGAGGCCAAAGGGCATTACTCTGTAATGGTTTACTCCCCATGGAGTGATGAAGGCTGTTTTCTCCGCGTCCTCTCTATCCATTAGGATTTGATGGTAACCAGCGAAACAATCCACAAATGACTGTAGCTCGTGCTTGGCATAGTTATCTATGAGTATGTGGATATTTGGTAGCGAAAAATTGTCCTTTGGATTGGCTTTGTTGAGATCGTGGTAGTCCACGCAAATCCTTATCTTTCCATCCTTTTTGGGTACAGGCACTATGTTGGCCAACCAGGTGGGGTATGAGATTATTTCTACTACCCCGGACTTGATTTGCTTTTCTACCTCATCCTTGATGTGGATACTGAGGTCCGGCTTAAATTGTCGG
This sequence comes from Lycium ferocissimum, assembly GCF_029784015.1. NCBI lineage: Eukaryota > Viridiplantae > Streptophyta > Magnoliopsida > Solanales > Solanaceae > Lycium > Lycium ferocissimum. The sequence goes on from NC_081350.1 coordinate 3,543,668, forward strand.
GTTTTCTATTTTACAGGAACGAAACCTGTGTTGATAGGTAACTTGTGCGATACTATACTGGTACTTCGCCCTGGCATGTCGGCGTGTGACCACGTGAAGATTTCCACGTATTCCTTCAGTAGGTTTATCAATTCTTCTTTTAAAGGCACCTCTAGGTGTGCACTTGTCCTTGTCTCTTTGACATTCTCTTCTTCACTTAGATTTATGGTTTCTGTCTTGTCCATGTTTGGTTTCCACTCACTTTCTAACTTCTTTACCTCTTTCGTGAGACCCTCGGGTAACATTGTGGTCTAGTTATATTCCTCATACTCTTTTTTCTCTACGTTGCTGGACTCATTCGTTTTGCAACATGTCATGACATTTAGGGTTATTTTATCATTTTTATTACGAGGAGCCAGTAACTGGGTAGAGGTCTAATTAGACAGTTGCTCGCCCGGATCTACGTCTCTGATGGTGGGTGTTTCTGCATATTCTTCTAAGATCACTGAGCACTCTTCTTCTAGGAATAGTATCCCTATCCCTTCTTCAATGTCAGCATCATTTGGTATAGGCATTCGTCTAGGAAATTACTGGTACAGGTTGGGAATGTGTTTGTGGAGATCTGCGACCTCTTGCCTCTTCTTAGTAGGTATCTCATCTTCAGTTTGGACATATGCCAGTCTGAAATGAAAATTGTCTCGGGGAAGGGGAATTGGCTCAGTGATGCCGTGCAAATTCTTTCCCAAACCTTTTCCTGGCTTGAACCCGTTCAAGAGCATAGTCGAGGCAATCATCTTATATACTGCCGGCATGGGGGGTCTCAGGTTGTTCTATTTTGTGGGCAGCCCCTACGAGTTCCATTATATGAAAATCCGTTCCTTTGGGTGTCGTTTTGATGACGGGCACATAATTATCTGGATAATTATGCATGCTTTCCTCTTCATAACATGGGCGACCATTTCGGTCAGATTTTCGCTACTCGCCCCAACTGGGACGCGGGCTTCCTCTAACACCTTCATTAGAGCCAAATGATGCTGGGGTAAACTTTGTAAAAATGCCAACACCGAAATTTAGCCGGTGATTTCTTTAGGTGCTCCATAATGGAGTATTCTTTGGGTTGTATTCGGTGCCAAAAATCTTCAGCTTCACCCTCAGTGATCGCCCTTTTCTGATTTTTCTCTCTTCGAGGTGCCCGTTGGTCTAGATCTTCGGCAGTATAGCACCTTCCCGATCTTATAATTCCATGGGCAGCAGCGACTTGGACCACAAATTCTTTTCGAGGCGGTACAGGGGTTACTTGGGCCACATGCGCAGCAGCTGGCGCAGGGATTAATACTTTGAATTATGGCGTTCTTGTAGAGAAAACGACGCCACTATACGCTCAAATTGTTTCACAGATTCAGGAATTGTGGGCTTGCCTGCTACCCAGTCCTCTTCCCTTTTGATCATATGAATCACGTTGTTGCCATGGTTTGGCAGAGGGTTGGTGTTCACATTTGAGTCAAGCTTTTGAGTACGCCCTTTCGGTCAATCATGTTTTATATCTTATACTTGAGATTGATGCAGTCCTCAGTATTGTGTCCTATGCCATTAGAATGGTAGGCACATGTTTGGTCAGCTTGGTAGAACCAGTTCTTTGGGTCAACGACCTTTAGGGGAAGCGTTTGGATCATCTCGGCTGCGCTTAATCTTTTGAATAGATTAGTCTGTGATTCTATTAATGGAGTGAACACACGGGCAGGCTTCTTTTCAAAGTTCTGATGTGGCGCATTATACGTGTTTTGTGGTGGCTGATTTTGGTAGGTATTAGGTTAGTTATTTTTTAACGGACGGTAAGTGGGTGGGGGAGTCTGATAATTTGGGTGTGGAGCTTCGTAATTCGGGGGAGGTGATTGGAAGGTATTTTATGAGGTTTGGTAATTTGAGGGTGGTGATTGGAAGACAGGTTGTGTGTAATATACAGGCACCGCATTGTAAGGAGCTGTTATAAAAGTGCTTGGGGGAAGTGAAGCATAAGCTTCCATTGGGATTACATGGGAAGATATGCTTGCCAAATCTTTCTTCTTCTTCCTTATAAACCCGGTCGAGCTTGGCCCAGCGAACTTTTCGGTCATACTTATGATTTGGCCTGTCTTGAGACCATCTTCTATGGTTTCTCCCATTTTGACTAGTTCGGAGAATGGTCTTCCGGCCATTGACAACATTCTGTCATAGAAGTCAGTTTCTTGCGAATGGATGAAGACTAACACCAGTTCTTCCTCGCCCATTGGCGGTTGTACCCGAGCAGCTTCTGTTCTCCACTCACTTGCATATTCGCGGAAGTTCTCAGTGGAATTGTATTTGACCTTAATACCTGTCCGGTACCATTTCTATATTAAAGCGAAATCTTTCCATGAAGGCCGCAGCCATGTCTTCCCATGTAATCCAACGGTATATGTCTTGCGCCATGAACCATTTTGAGGTTCCCTGGAAAAATTTCGACTGAACAGCCTCATGATGAGTGCTTGGTTATCTTAGACGCTGAACAATTGGTCACAGTAGGCCTGTAGATGCGCTTTCGGATTACCCATCCCATTAAATAGCTCAAAACGCGGCACCTTGAAGCCTTCGAGTAAATCCAAATTTGTACTGATGCTACTCTTGTTGTTCTCTTCTTTTGAGTGCAGAGTTTGTTACTAGTTTCAGTTCCTGTCATCGAGGGTGATCTGAGTGTACATGATAAAGATTCCAGGGTGAGCTTTTGGACTAGATGTGCAACCCGGAGACTCTTTCTTGTAATTAACTATCTTCTTTGCATTTCTGAGACAGTATTGACATTTTAGATTTGTATTTACTTTCTATCAGACTTGTATCTATGTAATTATGGCTCTTGTACTAGTCCAGACTAGATTGTGGGGTTATTAATACTTCTGCACTTATTATTTTTATTTTTGAACCTATTTGCTTAATTATTGTTCATTTCCGCATAATTCTTTTATATGACTAAAATGATTTGGGAATGGTTCGCCTACCTGGAGGGACTGTGTAGGTGCCATCACGATACACGAATTGTGTCGTGACAAGTTGGTATCAGAGCACTAGGTTACCGGTCTTACAAGTACAAGAGCATTTATAGTAGAGTCTTGCGGATCGGCACGATGAGCTCCGTACTTATCTGCGAGAGGCTGCAGGACATTTAGGAAACTTACAATTATTTCATTCTTTCGTGCTACTTCATTCCAATTGGTATCTAGTCGATTCCAATTGCTATCTGAATTTTCTTATCTTATTCTCCCACGAATAGTGGAATCTCATTTCCTAAACCTTCGAACGGTTTGTATGTGACGTGTTGTGGTAAGGTACGAGATGTGTCATCTTCGGACGCGTGACCCAGTTCAATTTCCAGTTATGGCTTGAAGTTTCAGTTGTGTGGGTTGTGATTTAGACCTAATTATTTTACCATATTCCTGGAAGGAGGGGATGTGATGATGCAGGGGAGCGCGTGATCGCCGTGTTTTCAGTGATTAGTTACTTGGAAGTCGCATAAGTGCATTTATGACTTAACAAATATGATTTGTTAAAGATATAATTGGTGCTAGGAATAAGTTTCAACTTCGTTAGGGTATTATGATGGCGTGCGTGCCACGAACGTAAGTTCGGCAAGGATCATAGGATTTGGGCAAAAGTGTAGTGACCGTGAGTAATAAAGAAGAGAAATTGGGAATAAGGACATGAAGGACGACTTTGTGTGAAACGCGTAACAAGTGAGATTCTTAGGGTATTGGGGTATGAGTACTTTCATGTTAATGGGACGGAGGTGTATGAAGAAGGATTTGGATAGATTAATTTTCGCCATTAAGAACGGAACAATTGGTATCTGACGTGCTCGTCGGGTACGGTTGCAAGTTGTACGAGACTGGATTGCGTATTCGATTGGGAAAAGTTAAGTTGGGTTTCGACGTAACTCTATAGTATTGGTTTGTGGGTTCTTTCAGGAAGGTGGTTATCGATTTTAGATCGGGAAGCAATGCTACTTGTGATGAGTGGAGGCTTAAGATGTTGGGCAGCTGTGGTCTTAGTCCTTTAGTAACGGTTACGTTAATCTGTTCTTTATGTTTAGAGGAATGATAAGGATATCATGAAATCGGGAGCTAGTGATTTGAGGATTATATTGCGTCATGCATGGTAGAATAGACATAAAGGTTCCGTGTCGAGTTAGTATGTTTGGTTATGCCAAGGGCCAATGGGAACCGGTGGTTAACTAATAAGAACGACTTTGGTAATGGTCAAGTACAGAGTTTTAGTACTCAAGGGACTATCGGGTAATAGTTGAATTTTGGGTTGAGACGTGTCAAAAATTGGGAAAAATTCTGGTGTCTGGTGCTCGCCACAGCGGCACCAGCACCGCGATAGCGAAGGTTCCACCGCTACAGCAGACAGCGGGTAGATATTTTCTTATTTCCTAAGTTAAAAATCTTAAGCCCTTGTCATCTTCCCTTCATAGTTCTCTAAGCAAACCCGGGCGATGTTGAGAGCCTTGTACCTATTGTGTGAGTTCGGCTAGTTCCTACTACAACTGGTGTTACTTAGCGGTTGAGTTAATCCAATGAAATGGATAATCCCGTGAATGGTTAGAGGTGTTCTGGTTCGATAATTGGGACGTTCAAAGTGATAAATCAATAATGAGGTCTGAATAAATTTGAGTTGTGGAGAACATTTCGAAATTTGAGTTAAGGGAATTTGAGCAAAGGCACCATGGTGGATATAAGTTAGAGCAGTAGTAGGACTGTATATGCGATATGCTAGATTTAGAAAATTTTCAATTTTAGAGTTAAGTGAGTTAAGGGAACTCCAGGATGTAGAATGTGTAACATGATACTATCTCCAGGATTGACTCGGTTAGTTGGAATGACTTATGATGTGCGGCATTCTATCGAGTGGGTTTGAGAAATGGTTAGACGGTGACGATGTTTCTGAGTTGATTGGAAATGGGGATTGAGGAGTCGAAAAAAGTATAGTTTATCGAGGATCGATAAAATTAAGGTACACCTTCGAGATTAATTGGGTCAGTAGAGGTCATGGAGATGTTGTCTTACATATTTCAGACGCGGTGTGATCGTGAGTACACTTAAGGAAAGGAGTTTACAAAAAAATGACTAAGTGATATGACAGAGTTTTGTGAGGTTTCGTGATCAGCGACTAGCAAGAAATAAAATTCAGGTAACTAGCATGTTAAGGCTTATAGAAAGTGGCTTGTGTGGTACGCAGTTGGATATTTTCGTAACACTCTACAGTGGATAATTTAGTGTGGGTTAAAGGAGAGGGTTTCTGGAAATCCCTGTAACTTGAAAGTTAGAGTTGTATCGTCGAGACGAGACTATATTCGAGGTAGTGTATTATGTTGTGGGTATTACTAAATCGAATAGCTTGAATGAGCATTTTCAGAATATTAAAGGACTAGACTTAGTCGCCCCAGATGGGTGATAGAACTGTGATTGGTTTCAAAAAGGTTGGAGTCAGCTGGAGTGGCTGTTAATGGTGTTTAAAGGTTGTGCATTCGTTCAGGGTCAGAATTGTTCGAATTAAACTTGATGGACTATGAATATAATCTCTAGAAAGAATTATGGGTTTTCTAGCAAATCACCTTCACGGATTCGATGGGTCACAGTTCAGATTTGAGGTATAGCAGGTTTATCAAGCCTTATCGGAGTTTGCGAGCAGACTTGATGATATTTGACAATGATCAGTTGTTTATAAAGTTATAATGGTTTTCTATGGCTGAGTGAGGTATTCAGTGGGTATGTTTCCAGTATGGTGAATTGAAGATTTAAGATGACTTGGAACTAGCCAAGTCGGCTGTGAGTAAGATCGGTTTGATGGAATTGCGTAGAGTTCTCAGATGGAGCAAGGATTCTTTTCCGGCAAGAGTAAGTCATAGTTTTGGACTTGTGGTGCGTGTTTATGTAGTTATGAGAAATCGTGGTGCGAAGAATGGCTCTAGGGGTGAAAAAAAGGTTAGCGGAATCAGAGTATTTTATCGATTCAGAGTGGGCTATGATTGTGTCTATATCTAGAGGTTTGTGCGGTTTTGAGAAATATTGTGGGACCTATTGATTGCGTTTAGAGGTATGGCTAAATCAAAACAGAGAATTCCTGCAGAAACAGTTCTTGTATTCGGAGGTCAGTTGTGAGAAAATTCGAGAATGGGGAATATGGAAATTTGAGTTTTGAGCTAAGATAAAAACAAGTTTGAGTGATAAGGTGAATAGGCCGTGTTTTGGCCCACTTATTGTCGTAGAGGATTCCAGGTGGTTGTAATTGTTACACCTCAGAAAATTTTCCGTTAACGTACAAAACGGAGCAGACTAACGAAGGGTACGGAGTATGCGATGTTTTGATAAGTAAGAAATAGCATTTGATGACCCTAAACGAAATTTCAAAGACATTTAAGATAAGGAAAGAAAGTTGTTAAGGAAAGCAAGTCATATGTTGTGTGTCGGACAAGAATTACGAGTATCGAGTTAATGACGTTCTAATGATGCTTTAGGAAAGAGTTATAACGTCCCTTGTATTGGTATTGAGGTGTTAAACAAGTGTTAAGAAGGTTCCATAAGGATCGGAGATCAAACGTGTTATACCCCGTATTTTGCGCGTTCGGATAGTTTGGGATAATTGTAACAAGTTAAGGACAATGCTATGTATTGATCTTGTTTGACACATAAGTTGGTTGTGAAAATTTTGGAGGTGGAAATATTGGAAAAGGCTAAGGGCAAAATTGGAATTTCAAAAATGGTTTCATGAATCATCCAACAAATGGACTAAGTAATTGGGCTTGGATAATTTAAAAAAAAAGAAAAAGAAACAAGGTTGGCCCAAGGCCAAGGGGTGGCCGGCCATGCATATGGCTAAATCCATGGGAATTAATTAAATTCCCATGTGATAATTGGCTATATATATAGAAGTTTCAAGAGAAAGAAAGAAGGAGAAAGGGAGAGCAAGAACGAAAAAAAAAAAAAAAAGAAGAGCAAGAAGAGAAGAGCTATTCAGCCAGCCCTCCTCCCCATTTCATCCCCCAAAAATCTTGCTTCCAAAATTATTTTCTTGTGGTTTTCA
>NC_081350.1:3550838-3565574 GCF_029784015.1 Lycium ferocissimum
CCGACTTCATTATGGAACATTCATACGTATCCTGCCTCACCTTGAAGGAACAAGTATAAGGTGAGTGTATATAAGGATCAACATCAATGGGCTATGGATAGCTTCATTAGCTTAATTGGAACATCATATCATAGGCTATAGCATCTCTAGACTTAAGCTTGTCATTATCATTATCATAATCATAGCATATCTCTTATCTCGTATGGCTATTCATGAACAAGGACTCATAGTCTTCTTGAAGATGGAACATTCATAATGAAAGAGGAAATTCATTCCATAGGACTCATGCCTTAGAAAGAGAGGACTAGCCTCACATACCTTTGTCGTTTAACTATTCTATCGCTTGCTCGTTCTCCTTTAATGCGCTCATCTATACCTTCAAAGGAATTCGTATCAACATTAGCTATACCATTATAGGATCGAGCTTACTAAAGCTAAAGAAATTTGGGCAGCATTTCCTTTGTTTATACTACTTTCCTCCATATTCGATATCAACTCCCAACATTCACAACAACAATCACAATATCACAAACAATAGGCATCATCTAATTGCATTGCCCACAATTCATAATTTCACTACAATTCTTCATAACCATGACCAAAGTCCATTATCGCGTTCTTTCATATCCAATACTTATTCCATGTTCTAAGTGTCATTTATAACGTATTTATGATCTCAACATATCCATTTTCATAATTCAATCCAACTACTACTCAATAATGACACTATTCACACATTTATGACCCATTTACTGTACTCTTCTACAATCCGAGTGTTTCAACCTACCAATACTTCAAATAACACGGAAAGGTCATGAAGCTCACCTTAGATGATGGAGGAATGAGCTTTGAATGGTGATACACCTTTTGCACCAAAACTCTATTTCACCTCTCTTGGGATTTCTTAATTTGGATGACTTTTAATGGGTTTCATACACTTGATTTTACTCAATTCTTGTTGTTGATCTTTGATTTCTATTATTTTCTCATGGATGAAGTGTTTGGAATGTTCTAGAGGTCTCTTGAGTTGTGGAGGAGTGGGAGTGAAATGAAAATGAAATGAGAAGAGGTCCCTTATATTATTTGAGTTCAGGCCCGACCAGATTATACGGACCAACATACGGTCCGTATGTTTTCTACGGGCCGTATGTCTGGCCGTAGATCTGGTCCAGTGAAGTATGCTCTACTGGGCTGAATCTACGGTTGGACATACGGTCCATACATTTTATACGGCCAGTATGTCTGGCCGTAGGTTTGCCCAGGTTTCCGAAACTTGTCTCGTCGACTCGTTTGATCTCCGATCCTTATGGAACCTTCTTAACACTTGTTTATCACTTCATTACCATTCTAAGGGACGTTATAACTCTTCCTCAAGGTACCATTAGCACGGTGTTAACTCAATACTCGAAGTTCTTATCCGATACGCTCAACTTATAACTCGCTTTCCTTAACAACTTTCTTTCCTTTACTCGAATGTCTTTGGAAATCTTAATTACGACCATCAAATACTATTTCTTACTTGTCCAAACCTCGTATACGTCTCGCCCCTTGTGCGTCTATTCATTGTACGCTAACGGGGAATTTCCGAGGTGTAACACTTTGAATCAAATCATTCACTTGAGTGAAACCCCAACTTCAACACCATAGAAAATCTTGAGTTCTACAAACCTTAGTGAGCCTTCCAACACTTGGATCCCTTCATTCATGCTATTTGATCTATGATCTCTCTTGGGTTTGTGTGGATATTCTTGGAGGAAGGTTCTAGAGCTTTCAAGACTTGGGGAAATGTTGGAAATGAAATAAATGAACAAGGGTCGTCCATATATAAAAAAAAAAAAAAAGCGCCCGAACCGATTATACGGCCATTTATACGGTCCGTATAACTTATACGGTTCGTATAAATGGATTGTATAATCCCGCCATGGAATTACTCTTCTCTGGAAGGGTTATACGGACCATTATACGGGCCGTATAAGTGGCCGTACAACTCAAATTTTTTCGAAGCTCATTCCCGTCAATTCGTTCAACATCCAATCCTTATGGAACCTTATTGGAAGTTGCATAATACTTCATTAACCATCTAAGGAGCCCTATAGCTCCTCCTCAAGACATTACTAAATAATTATTAGCTCAATTGTTACGAACCTTCTTAACATAACTTGCGTTTCACTTTCTTTGACGAACTTAGTTCCACCGGTTCGTATGACTTCAAAATCTCATGGTACGCACTTAAGGTTATCAAATACTATCCTTTATCTCGTGAGGACTTTATGTTCATCTTAAGCTCGCGTTGGTCTACTCACAATACAACAAATCTGAAATCTCCGAGATGTAACAAATCATCTAGGAGGGTGGGTAATCACCTTCTAGGATGGGAAATTGATTAATTTTGTATTGGGAATTGTGTATTAAGACTTAGGGTTCCAATAAAAATGAGAACTTTGGCCTAAAATCTATTTGAAAGGGGTTAAATTGATTAGAAAGCCCATAAATTGGAATAGTATGATTGTTGGGATTGAGATTATGACAAATTTACCATTAAGTGATGGTTCACCTGATTGAAAAGGGTAGAAGTAATTGGGTGTTCTTCCCCAATAGTTGTTTTGTTTGATTAGATGGTTTGTGGCTTACTTAGCATTATGGTCTGCTGTTATTTACTAGACTACCATCGTTCTTAGGCTTTTTTGAAACAGAAGGCTCGTGTGGAGTAGTTTGTGGCTCCTGTTCTGCATTCCAGGTAGGTTATGGCTTGCTTTAGACTTTGATTAGAGAAACGTATATATTGTTTAGAATTGACAGGAGAAAACATGAATAGGTCTTCGGACAAGATGTTTGGTTGGATATTACCTAGGTTGGTATGAATTCTGATTATGTGGGCTTGTCACCGTTACTTTATGTATTGAATAAGAGGTGTATTTGTTATGATATAAGGAGGAAGGAGTTAATATATACTCGTGTTGTTGATTGTGGCTTGTTTCCCTATTGTTGTGATTAGGCTTGTTATAATTTGTTGTGTTGTGATACGTGTTGCACTTATTTTTCTCTCGTTAGGTCATTTATCATCGGAGAAGGGAAGGGTAATTAGATTTGGCCTGAATTGTGTTGTATAATTATGATGACATCATGCATGGCATATATTCTCATTTCACATGTATGTTGATATCGAATTATGACTTGGTATTGATGAGCACTTGGTGACACAAGACTTAGTTGTGAGGTGTACATGCTATAATTGGAAGTAAAGGGTCTCAAAGACTCGTTGAGACTCTTTATGACGATTGAGATGGGCTGTATGATTTATTCCATGGTTAAGCTGATTTAGCTAAGTCCTGATATAGCTTATGGCATTGTGACTTGCATTTTCATTGGCATTTGATTTCATTGATTTATCATGCTACTGTTGAGTTGATGTTTAATCTTGGGGTTCTAGACTTGGAGCCCGTTTGGATTGGCTTATTGATGTTTAATCGAAAAAAATAAGTTGGGTAGTCCAACTTATTTTTTTTGGCTTATAAGTCGTTTTCTTATTCGCTTTAGATAATAAGTTAAACGGGCTCAATTATTTTTTTGAGCTTATTTTAAGCACAAAATGACTTTAAGCTTCAGCCAAACACTCAAAACAGCTGAAAACAGATTATAAGCCAACTTATAAGCCAATCCAAACGGGCTCTTGAACCATATCTTGAATACTCATCTTGCATACATTATATATTTAAAAGGCATATCCGACAAAGTGAGGATATGGCATATCTTAATATATACTAAAGGCACATTTGACGGTGGTGAGGGTGTGGCCTGTTTGTGAACTCGTGATCCGAGGCCTGTTTCAGAGCGAGGGGTATATGGACTTCGCGGGTCCCCCATGGGTCATGACTATTAGGCAAACAATACCATTAGCAGGTGTGTATAGGTTTGAGGTATTTGGCCAGTACGTTGCATTGCATATCATTACATTTTATTTTGCTTCATCATATAGCTTTTAATTTTGATTTGGCATGGTTTGTTAGTATCATTATGCTGGCATGGATCGGATTATGGACTGGGTCAAATTACGGAGTCATCACTCTGCCCAAGTTCAAGACTTGGATTTGCCATTATCGATTGAGATTATGGAGACTCGATAGACTTGTGGTTTTTGAAGCTTCCTCTTAGGTCGTGATTTAGTTATGGGATAATTTGTGACCTTGGAATGAGTATTATGTGCCTATCTGCTTATCTTGTTGATTTTATGCTTGTATGAGTGAACTAATCTTGATCAGCCTAAGATGCTTACTCAATACGTGTTGCTTGTACTGATGCTACTCTTGTTGTAATCTTCTTTTGAGTGTAGAGTTTGTTACTAGTTCTAGTTCCTGTCATCAAGGGTGATCCGAGTCTATATGACAGAGATTCCACGGTGAGCTTTTGGACTAGATCCGCAACCCGGAGACTCTTCTTTGTAATTAACTGTCTTCTCTGCATTTCTGAGACATTATTGATATTTGAGATTTGTATTTACTTTCTATCAGACTTGTATCTCTGTAATAGTGGCTCTTGTACTAAGCCAGACCGGATTTTGGGGTTATTAATACTTCCGCATTTATCATTTATATATTTTGAACCTGTTAGCTTAATTATTGTTCATTCCGCATAATTCTTATAGATGACTAAAATGATTTGGGAATGGTTCGCCTACCTGAGGGACAATGTAGGTGCCATCCCGATTTACGAATTGGGTCGGGACACGCGGACTTGCTAGGTATGCCACCCGACCGTCATATTGATTTTTGCATTAACTTAGAGCCAGGGACTAGCCCTATTTCTATTCCGCCATATCATATGGCACCAGCAGAGTTGAGAAAGTTGAAGGAGCAGCTTCAGGATCTTCTGAGCAAGGGATTTACTAGAATGAGTGTCTTCTGTAATGGTTCGCATTTTCGCTGGTGGGGTTAGCTGTCGGAAAAGCTACTAAGAACTTGTTGGTGCTATTTAGGACTTTGTTTTAAAAGAGTCGCCACCTAATTTTTAGGAAATTAGAAAAACCAATGGTGAAGGGTTTATTCAAATACTGTGAAAAATCTTTCGTAATTTAGAGTTCCAGGTGAGCGTTCTAGTGATCCCCTGGGGAAGGTGTTCGGCACCCCAGTATAAGGATCCGTACTATACAGTTGACCTTCGAATTTCAATGTATGAGTATTTGCTTGAACTGTTTATTTAGTGTTTATTCCCGTAAAAATCTTGTCATTTTTTTGTTTTGGAAAAAAATTGAATATATCCCCTTTATATATAGGGTATTTAAGTTTCAGATTTATAATATCCAGATAAGAATAACCTCTTTTTAAGGATAGTGTACTTTGGTTTATAAAATACCTTAATCTTAATAAATATATGTCAATTTTCTTTTGCTCATGCTTAGTCCTCATACTTAGTTTCGGGTCAAGCCGTATATGCACGTTAGAACACCTCATCTTTAAACTTTCGTCTAAGAACGTTTTGTTTGAAACATACTTATCTTAAAAATGTACATCCTTTGTTACAAATCTATAAAAATTGGTTCGGACTTGGACTTATAGCCCAAAAAATTATAACTTGCCATTTAAAAAGGTTCATCATTGTTTTCTGGGCTTGGCCCAAGTAAAACTCATGTATGTATCTTTCTGAAATTTATTCATTGTTTTGTTCCCAAACGGGCTTCGACACAAAAATCCCTTTTTGTCTCATTAGACTTGGCCCAAATTATATAACCTTTTATTCAACGTAGTCAAAATCCCAATTCATATTTGCAAGAAAATGTATCCCTTTGTTTTTTTTTTTTAAAAGGCTGATATGTTTTTGTTGAGGGAAAACATCATGATAATTTTAATATTGAAAGTCCTTTTAATTTTTCCTATTCAATTTATATCAAAATCATCTTTTATTACTCCTTACACTTAAAAAAAAAAAAAAACATTACTCTTAATCTGGGGTTTCGAAGTTCGTTTAGGGACTTAAGGTTGATCTAAACGGCATAGGTACCGTTATCCTAAGACGACTAGTTCATACAATGAGTATTCCACTATATGATATGAGTTTTTACAAGGAATTTCAAATGCAAACACTATGAATTATACACATAAAAGAAGATGACAAGAAATAAAATAAGAAGGGAAGGCTAGAGGCGTACCAAGCCCCTAGATAGCCATTTTCACCCATGGCTAGGCCTTCCACGTGCACGTATATTGCTTCCCATCTTCGAGGACTCAATGTCTTCGAAAAAAGAATTTTTTCTATTGTCGGCTGTATCTTGATCGAATGGTCATGCAGTGAGGAGGGTGAAAAGGAAAGAGGAACCCGGTTAGTTTAGGGATACTAAACTTATCGCACTTACAACTATACAAATACATATATCAAATATATATACATGGATCAAACACATTAACAAGTCATGGAGTAAGGTATCTATGTAATATACTACGAGGCCCCACTGGCAGGGATTTGGATAACAAGGAGAGGGAAGAGTCGTCAACCCCCGTATTCCCGACGCCGCACAAGTTCCAAGGGGTTTCGTGAACCCGTGCATGGCTGGACACCGGGGGAAGGCTAAGACTATGCCCCCTCAAAATTACCTCATCCTCCCCACCAACATAACACAGATGGCTATATATAGACATGATGTAGCCAGAAGCAGTACTGGACCTAATGAGTACAATGTAAACAGAAGCAAATCAAGGACATATGACCATTGATTAATCAAAGCAAAACTTTAGGACATGGACATGAAGTAACCAGGAGCAGAACCAAACATATACTCATGGAATGAACTAAAGCAGGCTGAAGTAAATAAGAAACATGGACCAAAATATGCAGTCATAGGGGAACAAAGCAAGATGCATCATACAAATGTAAGGTAAACAAAATAAGGAACAAGGCACATGATCATGGATGAAACAACATAAGTTGTAGTATACAGCTGTGAGGTGAACAAAAACAAGAAACCAAAGCACATAATCATGGATGAACACACACAAACTGTAATATGCAAGAGAGGTAAATACAAGTAAGTACTAAAGCACATAATCATGAAATGGACTAGAACAAGCTACATCTCGTAGATAAGAGGCAAACAAAGCAAGTACACATAACCATGAAATTGACTAGAACAGGCTGCATCTTGTAGGTAAGAGGCAAACAGAAGCAAGTTCAAGTATGTGGACATGGCAAGGACATAGGAAATTACAAACATATAGGCATGGTTCAAATAGAAATTAACTGAACTTCATAATAGAAACTAAGCAGGAAAGATCAGATCTCTGTGGATTGAGCAAACATATGCAGAATATGTAACATACAGGCAAAAAGTCATGAATGAATACCAAATCTTCGATCGTTAGCAAGTAATGTGATGGTTCACATGGATATTTATTTTAACAAGTCAATTATTTCATGCTGAGAGTGGCAATGGTCACATACACATGAGGGATACTAACTTCAGAGAGAAAACAAACAAATAACAGAAAAGATTGGAGGGGTGGGGGAGGATCATGAGAAAAATTTGGCATGCTGATCAACAATAGAAGCAAAACAGTACAACATTCTCTCCTAACTAGATCTTCAATGAAATTATTCAATAATGTGAGACTGAAGATCTGAACAAGTTGATACAACATTAAAGGAAGAAACAGGATGCAGATAGGTTCCATCTTTCCATGAATGACTAGAAAATGGCACTTAAAGTCTCAAACAAGTTTTAATAGATGGGGAGGGCACATGGACAGAGCTCAAACATGCTGCAATATGCTGAAATCTAAAAGAGAGTAAGCAACAACCATATTTACAGAGTACAAGCAAACTCAAAATAGAAAATGAATGGTACAAAGGATCTAAGGTGATTTCCCTAGACTTTATGTCTTCTAGCCCCACCCTTAAATAATTTTGACATTCAAATCCCATTCTTTGGCTAAACTCTTCTTATATATATATTAAAAAGGACCAATTCTACATACACAGTTTCCCCATTAAGCATTGGCAAGGTCATTCATGCAAACAACTTTGCTTCCCCACCCCCCTCCTTTTTACCCTTTGGTTCATTGATAAACAGGGATCAAAGGGGTGTGCATAGTGAATATATGCCCCACAGATCCTGAGTCATGCCCTGGAACCTTTTATTTGAGGGAAAGGTACTATAAACCAAGTTTAACCTTGGTTTTTCCCAATCCCTGCCCCAAGGTGCCTTTAAAAGACTTCCCCAAGGTCAATGTGACTTCAATCCATCCAGGCACACTCTCTAATCCTACTTGCTTATAAAACACCTAACTCAAACAACAATAGCATAGACAACCAATCACCTCAGATTAAATCCCTTTTAGAAGACATAGTTAAATACATGACTTAAGCTTTAGAAGTACTAGCAGGACATTATTTAGTTCTAGTTGTACCCCTATAGCTAAGCTTTCCTAATCCACCTAAGGTCCCTGTGTGTCCCAGAACCATAAGAAGGAGGTTCAAAAGAATAGGAAGAAGCCTCAGGGTCCTGAAAGGGAAGCAGCACAGGGTGGGGTCATCACCTCCCCATTTCCTTTTCCTGAATCATCTTTCAGAATCTTCTTTCAGTAAAAAGAGATCCTGGGTTCCACCGGTCATTACCTCCAGTTCATGCCCAGGCTCGCCTTTTACTCCCCAAGACCCTTCCCTCTTCTGACCTCATCCCCATACCCCAGTAACAACCACTAAGAGCCTTGGGAGAGTTTAGAATAGCTTATCACTTTCACAAGTCTACCATAGTTTACTCATTGATCCCTATTTAAATCTTTAAGGTCTTATGGTCAAGTTACAAGCATGATCAAAGATTACCTAAGTCATTCAATCCCACAAATAAGTGTTAACATATTAAGAAAGCAAATAATCAGCTGACGATTTATGTTTGGCATCCCACAGAGTTTGCTTAGATTCCAAATAGTCTTACTCATGGAACATATGAAATAAATTAACGTTCAATCAGTCACACAATACTTGCATTAATCATTTAGTCAACTGAACAAGGATCAACTCAAGTATGCATGTACATGATAGGTCACTCCAATTTCAAGTCAATAATCAAATAAGGGAAGGAAGTGGACCACAGAAAATGCTAACTCACAGCATCTTGTCTTATGCATAATGATACTAGACCCTTTTACCTCATTTTTCAACATAAATAAGATACGGAGTAAAGATGACCCCAAACAGAACCAAACAACCTCAAATCTCAGATTTACTATAATAACTGCACACCCGCTTCAAGCTTTGACACAGAAGAAACAAGATAACAAAACTTCACGGAATAGGATTAGGACATAGATTGCTCCAGTTTCACTAAACTCAATCATAGTTGGTTCTCCATATCCAATCACATATAAATGACATAATACAACTCATCCTTAATCATGACCATTAGAACAGACTAGTTTTAAAGCACTTGAGTGATCATATAGAGGTTTTTATGTTGAAAACTAAACAAGCAGCAACCATTATACATACTCCCATGTTACTCCATTTTTAGGGATGCATCCTTCAATTCTATTACCAATAGCCACATCAAGTTATGATTTTTAAATTCAAAGCCACATTACCCTAGACTCAACCTCCCATCATCACATTCAAACCATCTAATCAACCATACTTAAACAAGACAAATAGATGAGGACTAATTTACTTACATTGATAAACTCAAAAACAAGATAAGATTCTCACAGGCCTAACTCATCAAATAGTTCTTAATTAATCATGATTGCATATTTACCACAAATGACCATAAACTAATATAGTGCTATCAGGACCCCAACTCGAACTAAGCATATATCATCAGACTAATCACCACTCAAATAGGCAAAGATCAAAACATGAATATGACTAAGCATTACCAGGAATTTTAGGAAACTAAACAACCATTACTAATAATTCACTAAACAAAGCAAGGAAGTAAAATACAATAACCTAAACTAATCAGATTTACTCTTAATTCGAACTAAAACAAAAGGGAAATGCAGAAAAAAAAGACAACAAGATTAAATCTTACCATTTGTGTGTGCAGCCGTGCACAAGAATTGACTTGGAACCTTTTGTGCTTCCAATTTCTCCAACTCAAGCCACAGAACACCAATAAAGACACAAAGCAAAACAAATTTTTAAGACTATGAGACTTTAACTTCGAGTTTAAAGCCTAAAATTATACTAGTAAACTTAAGTTCTGAATTTTAGATTCAAATCTCAAGCCTTAGAGTTTTTCCCCCTCCTTTTCTCTCTTTTTTTTTCTTGAAATAAATAGAACCCCAAAAATGCTAAAAAAGACTCTTTCACCGGTGTGGGATTTGTGAGTTTTCTCGCAAGTTCCACTTGAATTCAACTTTGAACGGACAGATCAAGAGGAGGTGGTAATCAACGGCTCATTTTGAGGCTAATGCACCTCAAATCACTTGTAAGTTAAAGAAAGTAAAGAAAATGGCATGGATCGCACCTTCAAGGATCTGTTTGGAGAGATTTAACGGATGAAAACGTGAAAAAGGACGAAGCAATAAATGCTTCGTCCTCTCCCTGCCACTACCGCAACTTACACACGTACATCACCCTATAATCTGCGATGGGATAGAAGGAGAGAGGGAGAGGGGGTGGGGTGGCACTAGGGTTATAAGAAACCCTAGCCGCTGAAAAGGGTAATGACTCCTTTGCGGTCTGTTTTAACTGAGGAGGGAGTATTATATTTTTTTGGCATTTGGGCCGGGTCTGGGCAATTGGGCCTGGGCTTGTCCAAATAAAAAGCAAAAGGGAGGGACCCTTGGTGTATACAATATACGTATACGTGCGTATATCAAGTGTATACACATACGTCGGGGTAAGGCGGGCATTTTATAGAAATAGAAAAACACTCAAAATGACTAATTATTGATCGTAGTTAATCAAATCATGGTCAAATTAGGACGTAATTAATTTAAAACACGACCATTAAATTCATTTTTGCAAACATGGCCTCAATTGGCTTTAAAACTAAATGATTGTTGCAATTATAACCTCTTATCTGGCTAATTGCAAAAATATCCTTGACTAATCTTAATCCTATTAATTATTTCAAATATGGCCTTATTTTTTCATAATTAACCAATTAAAGCTAATTTTGCGCTAATGACCTCAATTGAATTGCCAATGGATTTGGCCATCTCAATATAAGCCACCAGGAGGCTAAATTTGCAAAAATCCCCCAATCACCTTAAACCATGAATTGGTTAATTCGAATGTGGTCACATATGTAAATAATTAAATACTTAAAAACCAATTTGCAATAATGACTCCAATTAACTAATTAACCAAATTAACAATTATCAATTTCAAACAGTTATGCAAATACACAGAATTAAAGATTGAGGGGTAAATGGTCAATTTCTTTAATTATTCAAATACCTTGGATAAAATAGGATAAATTATTTGCTAATTAGACTTTTCCCTGACTTAACAATTAAATAAATAATTATTCAAACTGCTTTGCTTTTGATTAATTCTAATAAAATATTCCATAAATGTCATAAAATATCAATTAATTTCTAAATAATTTATATTGTCATGAAAATCTTTTTTATCAGTTTAAAAGAGTAAAACATTGACCTGAACAATTTTATAAAAATCTCCTTTTAAGGTGCACAACTTATTTTATTTATTATCCAAGGACTCTGAGTAATTAAAATAAATTACGGGAGGTCAAAAATTAGGTGTCAACAACTGCCCCTTCGGTATTCGGGGATGGCGGGACCATCCATGAGCAACGAAATTTGATTAACCCTAATTTTTTATTGACCCGACCCATCTCACCCTCCAATTCATGCAATTCACACATGTGGCTGGGCCCTGGCTTCTGGGTTTCCTACATATTTCGAGCCATACGAGAATACAGGCCACCTGTGTTACGGTTCGCTTTTACGCAGGTTAAGGCATAAAAGCTACCACGAGGTTGTTGGTGCTCTAATTAGATTTTATTGTTTCTATAGTCGCCATCTAATTTATTAATGGAAAACTAGGAAAATCGGGTAAAAGATTTTTCAAGCAAGAGAGAAATCCTTTAGTACCATAGTTCGAGATAAGGGTTCTGGTGATCCTCTAGAGAAGGTTTTATGGACCCTAGTATTAAAGATCCGTAGAATACGGTTGACCTATGAGTTTCAATGTGTGATTAATGTACTTATTTGTTTACAAATGTTTTGATTTTCCGCAAAAAAAAATGTCATTCATATCTATATCATAACTTCAAGGAAAGATTTGGCAAAAATTCCCCTTAGAAAAGGGGTTTTTGGGTTTTTTAAAATCCAGTTCAATTCACTTTATTGCCGGACTAGGACACACTCGGGATTTCTCTCGAGTGGAGTCACTACTATTCTAGTCCTAATAAGATGAGTTTAGTTCTTATGGGTTTTTATTTTTTTAAAGAAAATATGGAGTATTATATATATATGTGTGTGTGTGTGTGTGTGTGTGAAAAGAAAGTCTCGTTAGGTCCAAATTTTTATCCTTTTGAAGCCCATAAGGTCCAACCGTTTTCAAAGTCCCCAAAGTCCATCATACCTCAATTTGGTCCAAGTGTATTTCCCTTTGTTTTCAATCCATTTGGTTTTGGGCTTCCAGGCCCAAATCAATCTTTATTTTTTCACCAGATCTTTTGTTAAACTCACACCCCATTTCCAGCTTTCAAAAACGTACAAATTCTTTATCTTTCAGGACGTCCAACCCAAAAAAAAAAAAAAAAAGTTCCTTGAGTTTGCAAAGAACTTATTTCAACACAGTTTAGTTCCCAAAAAAGTGTCAAGCAACTTCCTTTTAAAATCACGGAGGATGGCCAAAAGTTTTACTACTAAACTATTTTGAAGAAAACATTAGTCATTACTCTCTTTTTCCTTTTGTGAACTTAACAAAAATCCCATTTTTGCATTCTTTACCACTAACCGTGTCACTCAAAACAATTTAAAAAATCAATCTAAGTTTGATTTACCACATGAAAATTACTTGTTATCCCAGTTTTAGAAGAAGGGTTTAGCGACTTCCTAAAGCACTAAACGTTGATTTCCTAAGTTCTACACATGCATAGGGTTCGAATATTTTTTGCAAGAGTTTTTACAAGCACACATACATAAACATGTATAGAAAATAAAGGAAGGAAGTCCAAGCTGGTGGGCCTACCATAGTGTCACGACCCGATCTGAGGGCCGCGACGAGCACCCGGTGCTAGCCCATCCGGGCACCCCTTAACATACTTATACATCACATTCTAGGTGAGCCACGTAATTATATCATACTTTTCATGCATCATCATTCTAATCTCATCGGTCAACAACATACCTATATCATCAATAACATCTATGCCCATATAAATGTACATGCGCCGACAAGGCGATCAAAACAACATCCCAAAATATAGGCCGACAAGGCCGAACATATCTAACCATATACACAATGTCTACGAGCCTCTAAGAAGGGTACATCATATCATAACATATGGGCGGGACAGGACCCCGCCGTGCCCATGAATATATACATAAAAGAATCTATACCAAAAGCTGCGCCTCCGAATGAAATGGAGCTCCGCTATGTAGTCCCGAGAAAATACAGCTATGGATCAAGTCGTCTCCCCGGCCACTCGGCAGCATGACGCGGCGTCCACAAACAAAAGGATGTCGGTACGAAGAATGTGCGAGTATGTAAAGCATGATCAATATCAATATGGAAGATAATGGATAACATATGAAATAACATAAAATGGGAGATAATGGCATCATCATCATAGCACTTGCCTGCTTACGATAGGGACGTTCCATTTCTATCTCGTACTCGCGTACATACATTCGTATTCTTGCTCATTTACCTTTCATACGCATGCTCATATCATATACATTGCATATTCATAGCCCTTACTTGGCACTTACATAGTCTTAACATATTCATACTCTAATGGATGTTATATACATAGCATAATCATATTCATATAGAGGTCATATACTTAGCTTATCCGTACTCATATAGATGTCATACATATAGCTTATTCGTACTCATATAGATGTCATACATATAGCTTTTATATAGCTTACCCGACCACGAAGGTTCGGTGTTTCACGTACCCGGCCCTACCAAGGCTCAGTGCCTGGCCCTACCAAGGCTCAGGGTCGTTCGTACCCAACTGCAGTGGTGCGCGCGCATCGTTATATATATATATATATATATATATATATATATATATATATATATATATATATATATATATATATATATATATATACATACATACATATACACTTACTTACTATATTCTACCCGGCCATATAAGCTCGGGGTTCACAATAGCCTCTCATGGGCACACATACATATACATATACTCATCTATCATATTCTACCCGGTCATGTAGGCTCGGGGTTCACAATAGCCTCTCATGGGCACACATACATACTAGCTCATATCTATCTCTTAGCCTTCTTACTATCGTCATTCATTACATTCTATCCTTAGAGTATTACTCGTCGTATAAGGAACTTAGTACTAGCATATCATTTGAGTATCATTAGCTTAATAGCTTCTCGAGCTAGGATCACTAGAGAATATCATGAACTCATAAGAGGATGAACATTGGGCCAAAAAACCATGCCTTATGAAAGAAGGGTTAGCCTTACATACCTCTTCGTGCAACTATTCTATCACCTGAGCGTTCTTCTTCAAAGCTCACGTTCTACCTTCATTGAAGTGCATACTCATATTAGATGATGGATAGCTTT
>NC_081350.1:3565674-3580931 GCF_029784015.1 Lycium ferocissimum
TTTTCCTTGGGTTTCAACCCAAAATTTTCACTCAAAATTTTCGCTCACTATGACTTCTTCCCTTAACAACTTTCCTTGCAAACGAATCCCTTTAAAATCTTAATTGGATCATGAAATACTATTTCTTACTTGTCCAAATCTGTGCCATCGTACCACAACTCGTCATTTTGTACACTAACGAGAATTTTTTCCAAGGTGTAACGAGACTCGGCCCGGGATGAGTAGATGCATCGAAATCTACGCTCGAATACCGGGAGGTCTGCACTAGTCATGGAATAACGAATATAAAGGCTGCTGTCGGTCCCGCCCCTCATACTCGTTCATCGGACCGAAGATATCTTTTTTCTTCTTGCCCTCTATCATGCTCGCTTCTTTGTTGTTGCAAGCTTTCTTCTAAATTTTGAGCATGGGCTTGGATGCGTGCAATATCCATATTGTCCTGAAGAGACGCGTTCAAACATCTATCCATAAAATATGTCCCTAGGCCTTTCACAAACCGGTGCACTCGGTCACCCATATCCGTTATCATCGTAGAAACTTGTCCCCTAGCCAAGGGTAGAAGCGGAGACTATACTACAGCGCTCGTACTCCCTTGTCTCAAATTTAGAAACTTGTCGGCTCTAGCTCGCCGAACTGCAGGGGCAAATAATGTCGAGGAATGCATCAAACTCTTGCTATACCGGTGGAGATGCATTTGGCTCCCAATGAAGCTATCCGGCCAAGTGTGTACCAGCATACGCGACATCCGTCAATCTATGGGACGTTAGCTCCACCGATTCGGTGTCGAAGCATGTATCAACCGAAGCGTCCTCGACATCACCGTCAATAAAATTCGAGGGTCCCTCTTCGGCTTTGATCGATGAATTCGGAGGGTTCAAACACGATAAAGTCACGGAACAACACTTCAACAGCCCTATCACCTTGCCACACGAACTTGACCTGCGAGTTTGGGCCGCAGCCACCCGGTTCGACAAATTAATGGCCTCTTACATCTTGGCTTTGAAGCATCGGGTTGAGGGACCGAGGTGCGGGGGCGGGGGCAAGGCTCCTCGCGCTCGCTGCCCCAATATAGGGCAGATCGGGAGGCGGCGTTGAGCCGCACTGGGACTCACTTTCTTCTCTTACCGTTGGCGGTGCTCTTTCGACCCGGCACCCCACGCCACCGTCTTGCCCCGCTTTTAGTGGGGAACAGCACGAGCCTTTCTCTTTACGACCATTTACGAAATACACAACACGTCGTTAAGTAACAAAGAAGTTCTTACATCATGTAGCTCTGTCCGCGATTTCTCGTGAAGAAAAGGTCACTCGTTCCTAAAATGTCCCGCGGCTTCTTGTTTATAAGTGTGGCGCGCAACACACCCATAACCCTACCCCACTAGACACGGCTCGTAGACACACCTAGGGCCCGAACACGGCTGCGATACCACTTTTGTCACGACCCGATCCGGGGGCCGCGGCAGAGCACCGGTGGCTAGCAAATGCGGGCACCCCTTAACACGCCGCATACATCACATTCTAGGTGAGCCACGTAATTATATCATACTTTTCATGCATTATCATTCTAATCTCATCGGGAAACAACATACCTATATCATCAATAACATCTATGCCCACATAAATGTACTTGCGCCGACAAGGCGATCAAAACAACATCCCAAAATATAAGCTGACAAGGCCGAACATATCTAACCATATACACAATGTCTACGAGCCTCATCATATCATAACATATGGGTGGGAATGAGAACCCGCCGTGCCCATGAATATATACAAAAGAATCTATATCAAAAAAGGCATTCCACCGAATGAAATGGAGCTGCGCTATGTAGTCTCGAGAAAATACGGCTATGGATCAAGTTCTGCTCCTTGGCCACTGCGGGCATGACGCGGCGTCCACAAAAAGGACGTCGACGTCGAAGAATACCGAGTATGTAAAGCATGATCAATATCAATATGGAAGCATAATGGATAACATATGAAATAACATAAGATGGGAGATAATGGCATCATCATCATACCACTTGCACGCTTTACCATAGGGACGTTCCATTTCTATCTTGTACTCGCTGCATACACATTCGTATTCTTGCTCATTTACCTTTCATACTCGTGCTCATATCATATACATTGCATATTCATAGCCTTTACTTTACACTTACATAGTCTTAACATATTCGTACTCTAATGGATGTTATATACATAGCATAATCGTATTCATATAGAGGTTATATACTAGCTTATCCGTACTCATATATAGATGTCATACATATAGCTTATTCGTACTACATAGATGTCATACACATAGCTTTTATATAGCTTACCCGACCACGAAGGTTCGGTGTTTCATGTACCGACCCTACCAAGGCTCGCGTCCGGCCCTACCAAGGCTCAGGGTTGTTCGTATCCAACTGCAGTGGTGCGCGCGCATCGTTATATATATATATACACATATACACTTACTTACTATATTCTACCCGGCCATATAAGCTCGGGGTTCACAATAGCCTCTCATGGACACACATACATATACATATACTCATCTATCATATTCTACCCGGTCATGTGGCTCGGGGTTCACGATAGCCTCTCATGGGCACACATACATACTAGCTCATATCTATCTCTTAGCCTTCTTACTATCGTCATTCATTACATTCTATCCTTAGAGTATTACTCGTCGTATAAGGAACTTAGTACTATCATATCATTTGAGTATCATTACCTTAATAGCTTCCCGAGCTAGGATCACTAGAGAATATCATGAACTCATAAGAGGATGAACATTGGGCCAAAGAACCATGCCTTATGAAAGAAGGGTTAGCCTTACATACCTTTTCGTGCAACTATTCTATCACCTGAGCGTTCTTCTTCAAAGCTCACGTTCTATCTTCATGACTAATTCTAGAGAAAATCGGACAGCATCTCCTTATTTATATGACTTTCCTCGTATTGCATATCAACTCCCAAACATCAATAATAACATTCACATTATCATCACAATAGCCTTTAGTCATCTACATTACTCTTACTTCACAATTCACTTCAATTTTCCATATTCATAGTCATAACTCGACAATAAGTTCATTCACATACAATGTCGTTTTCCACACTCTCCATAGCATTTATAACATGATTATATTCATCAAGCATCAAGAATCATCACTCGTTCCAAACGCTTACTCAAAAGTGCTATTATTCACACATTCATGACCTATTTCTTATATTCTTCTGTAATCCGAGTGTTTCAACTTCCAAATACTTTAAACAATATGGAAACATCATAAAACTTACCTTAGATGGTGTAGGATTGAACCTTGGTTGCATATACCTCACTTGAGCCAAACCCTAGATTTTCCTTCACTTGATTTCCTTGTTTTTGATGAACTTTGGTGGGTTTTCTTACTTTGATTCACTTGGTTTGATGATAACAACCTTAGATTTCCTTTGAATTCTTGTTCATGAAATACTTATGAGGCCCTAGAGCTTTTAGAGAGAAGTAGAGAGATGTTGGAGATGAATTAATGAAGTTGGGAACACATTTAAAGACTTGAAACATTTCAGCCCGTCGGGTGTTCCACGGACTGCTCCACGGTCCGTGGAACCCAGTGTGGTCCGTGAAAATGGTCGTGGTTCATGACCAGTCAGTTGGCTTCTCTGCTGGAAGTCCCACGGGCCCATCCACGGTCCGTGGAACACACTGCTGGCCGTGGAACTGGCCGTGAAACTCACTCCCACACCAAGTTCAATCCTGTCGTCTCGTTTGATCTCCAATCCTTATGGAAACTTCTTAGCACTTGTTTATCACTTCATTAACAATCTAAGGGGCGTTATAACTCTCCCCCAACACATCATTAAGTTGTCATCAACTTGCTACTCATAAATCCTTTCCGATGCCTATCGTATACATGGCCTTCTCTTGGCAACTTTCTCTTCTAACATCGAATGTCTTTCAAATCTTATTTAGAATTATCAAATGCTATTTCTTACTTATTGAAACATCGTATACTTCATATTCCTCATTAGCCTACTCACTGTACATCAACGGAAAATTTTCCAAAGTGTAACACATAGCCCACCAGTAGACTATTTTCACCCATAGTTGGGCCTTCAAATAATTTAGCTTCCTTTTCTATTTTTCTGACGGACTCGATCAAGAAGGAGTTATTGGGCCTTCAGCCCAATGGGTTTATGCAAATGAAAATTACCCAAGCAATGGTATTTCATGCAAGCAAAATGAAAAGGGGATATGGATTAGGACATATTTAATTATTATATATATATATATATATATATATATATATATATATATATATATATATATATATATATATATATATACATCATTTAATAGAATAGAAGTATACATAGACTGGGGACAGCAAGCTAAATAGGCCCAAAATTTGCGAGTAACCAAAGGCCTATAACATTAAAGCCCATATAAATCAAGACAGCATAGAAATAGATCAAATGATCAAAAATAAATAAATAGATCAAATGATCAAAAATAAATAGAAAAGCCCACAAGATCATCCCTTCTGAAATAAAAGTAGGCAATGCCATACAAATATACACAATTTCAAGCCAATATACCATGGGTATACACACCCATGGAGATGCTAAAATAGCCCAAAAAGGAAAGCTTTCACCCTCTTGTTCCTGATGCCGCACAAGATCCAAGGGATTTCTAGGAATCCCAGGCATGGCAGACACCAGGGAAGGCCTAAGCTTAATCCTTAAGTGCTACTAAGCATCTCCATTTATGTATTAAGCTTATGGTATATAGGGGAGGGAGTATCAATATTTGTATGCAAATTTTACAATAAAAACTAGTTAGACTTATCCACACATAATATACAACCTGTCGAATGTATGACAAAATTTACGAGTGTAACACCTTTAGGAGACAGTCAGGCCCAGGTTAAATAATAGTGGGAAGAACTTTAAGCCCAAGTAGTATCACATATCAGAAATAAACAAACTGGGCCAACCATGAATTACACTTAGTATATAAGAGAAGGCCCAACCACTAATATGAAAGAAACTGGCCCCAAACCCCAAACTGATACAATATTAATTAATGCCAATAGGTTTGATTTGTGATATACATCATATATACTAGATATACCAGCCTCTGTGCACTTGTGAGGTGTATAGAGTTTAGATATACCTTGTATATCTGGGTATATCCTTTCCTTCATTATTGAGAAAACAAACAATCATACAAAGGAGATGGTAGAAAAAAAATGATAGACCTTTAAATATAGAGGTTTCAACCAAGCAAAGTCAAGCAGAATCATGGAAGGGAGGAATAGGCAAGGCAAACATCAATAAAATATGTGATCACACAGATTTCTACTCTCTTTTTTACTCAGAGGATCCCATAGGATGTAAGTTCATATGAGGGAACCCCAGCAGTCTAGAACAAAGCAGATTAGGCTGAATTTTGACTAGAAAACTCAAAGCTTCATTACTCTTATTCCTGACCCTAGGTAAGTCACACCCGTAGTTACTCAACATTAAGTGACAACTCTTACCAACTTAGTCTTTCCAATTCATGATCACACACTCACCATACACTACACTTAAACCCACTTTTGTAAATAGTTCTTTAATTCGACACAGACAGAGGGAAACAGGTATGCAGAGTTGCAAGACAAGGGCTTATACAAGCATGACAGCAGACCTTAAAGTCATTTTAAACCAAGTACCATATGATAATGCTATAGCT
Organism: Lycium ferocissimum; assembly: GCF_029784015.1. Classification (NCBI taxonomy): domain Eukaryota; kingdom Viridiplantae; phylum Streptophyta; class Magnoliopsida; order Solanales; family Solanaceae; genus Lycium; species Lycium ferocissimum. Next base: position 3,571,403 of record NC_081350.1, read on the forward strand.
ATTGTAAGTTAAGACATCCACTATACAGGACTGTCTCATAAGACAACTTGTAACCAGGTTCAAAAGGATCAACATATCATCCTTTCATCACATGTCACCAAACACAGACTCTTAACAAATATCATAAGCCTCACAGATTATGAATGCAGGTTTTTAAAAATACTGAATTTGGATTCTAATACTTGAAACACATTTTGGGACCTTTGATATAAGACCAATCAACCAACCTAATGGATTAAGCCTCATAATTATCCAAGGGGAGCATGTAAAAGATCTTGGTCACCATAGACATGTCATTTTAGTTCTAAAAGGTGCAGCCTCAGTCTAACCAAAACCCCAAAGAGACTCATGTACAATTTTAGCTTTAAAGTTCATTAGGAGTGATGTGCAGGCAGTTTCAGGTCATGTAAAAACAAATAGACAAGTGTCGTTAGCAACCAAACAAGAGACTCCCAATTTTAGAGAAGGTGCAAGGATTAAACAAGTTGTTCTTCACAGTGATCCAGCTTAAGCAAAACCAAACATGATATCTTAAGGCACCAGATCCAATAGAGGCTACCATAAGATAGGAGTAACAGATTTGAACAGGATCAACCACATGACTTAGGTAACATTCTCCATACTTAACATTTCTATAGTGTTACCCATCAAACATAAGCCATTAGGCCAACAGAACCAAAACTACTTAGGCAAGTGATAGCATATCAATCAGGCTAACACTTAATCCCACTAACATATTCAGGCCAACAACATCTAACAATCATTTAACTAACTCCCAACAAGATAACAATACACACATTGTTCAACTAACACATCGCATGTTGGACATAAGTGAACTTAGACATGAAATAAATAAAAAAAAGGGCATATTTGACCACACATGTCGGACTTAAAGAGTCTATGCTTAACTAAGTCAAGGAAAACTACAACAACACATGATATGGCTAATCCAAATTAGACTAAAACAATACATAAGCATCATTCCTTTGCTACATCAAGAATAAACTATAGAATCACTTTTATTACAAGCAGGTTAGATTAGACTAACAAATGAGGCATGTTTGATTAGGACTAATCATGTTATTAAAGCAAAAATCAAAATGTGGCATATTTTGACTAAACCTGACTATCTAAACATATCAAGTAGACTTAGTTATTAAAGGTAGAACTAATGTTTATATGATCAACACACTTAAATCTAATTCACATGATCATATCTACTTCAACTGAAATTAAACTAAATAGAAATATAACTCACACACCTAATTAAACTGGGCTAATCCCACATATAGACATATTAAACTACATTACTTAAATAATAAAACACACAAATTCTAAAAAAAAGAGCAACAAATAGACTAGCACACAACAAACTAAGGAACAGGAAATAGACAAACTTAAAAGTGAAAGGGGAATTACCTCCTTCGTGTACAGCCCTTTGATCGAGATTCGAACTTGGAGACCTTAATTGTTCCCCCCAAATGCGCAGAATCACACATAAACCACACAACCACAACAAAAATAGACTTTTAAAATTTTGAACTAGGTTGAAATTAAAGGTCTCAGGCAAATAAGCAAGAAACCCTAGGTATTTAACCTTTATATATGCAAGTGAAAACATTCAAATGCCAGATCTCCTAAGTCCTCCTTTTTTCGTAGAAATGGGGTTCTTTATATAGAAACCCCCATTCTTAAAAATGCTAATCTCAGTCCAATATGGGACTATTATAAATTTTGGGGGACAAATCCCTCAATTCAACGTATCAACAGCTAAAAACTAAAGCAAACAAAATGCGAAGGGTCAGATTTAACTCACACAACTCGATCCAACTTGTTCTTCATGAACCAATGGGGTTTGAGTATTTCAAACAATCGAGACAAACCCCATTAAGAGATTTATACTCCTTTGACCACAATATGCAGAAAAGCAAAGAAAGGAAAGAAGTAATACCTTGTTTGGGGCGGAATGCGGTGGGTTTGGTTGAGAAGTGGCAGAGCAATAAATGCTATTTCCATTCTCAGCAATGCCAAGTCACCACAAAGCATGGAGTTCCCGCGAAAATTTGCTGTTTCTGGCAAAGGATGTAAGAGAGAGAAAGGAATTGAAGGGCGGCTAGGATTGCCCCTCGTTCCTCTTCACTTTTTACAAAATAAGACCCTTAGGGTCTGTTTGCATATATATGTGTGTATAGAGAGACAGTGGGCCGGGTCAGTCTATTTGAACTGGGCCTGGCGAAACTAAAAGAAAAAAAAGGGGTAGGCCCAATATTTCGCATATACACGCGATATGCATGTGTATATGTATACACGTGTGTGTATATCCGTGTATATGCGTATATAGGGAGGGTAAAATAAAAAATTCAACCTTTTAATAAATGGCCAAAATTAAAACATGTCCATAAATTGGATAATTTAAAAAAATATATATATATATATAACCTCATTTAAACTAATTTTGTCTAATTCAAAAAGGACAATAACAATAACAGTGAAATAATAAAAATAAAAATAAAAAGAAATAAATAAACCTTGTCAAAGACTTTAACTAAATTTGACTAGTTTAAAATATTTTGATAATTGGCTAATATTTATTGTTTCAATTATAGCCGCTTAATGGCAATTTTCAAAATTAATTAAAATTAAAACTCAATTAACTATGATAAAAATCCAATAAATTATCAAATAAGAATTCAAGGAGAAAAGTGGCTAATTTACTTAATTAAATAGATTCCTTGCTGTCACGACCCAACCCCGTAGGCCGTGACTAGCGCCCGACCTGGGCACCCGTACGTACTGAAAGCCCAAAAATAGTAGCTCAAATATTTAGAAAAATTTAGGCAGAGTTTCCTCTGTTTTTGTTACTAACCAAAATTAACCTGCACGCAGAAAATACCAACAAAGGCCACACAGGGCCAACATATCCATATACACATATATAGGCGAGCCGGCAGGGGGTCGCGTGGCGGGTGAGCCGCCCGTAACATATCACACACATACATGTATCGTACGGACATAGCCATAACCCACGTACATATCCACAGGCCTCTAACAGAATAACGAAATCATATGACGGGACAGGGCCCCGTCGTACCCCTGAATGATAATATACATATGCATCAGACGAAAATATATACCAAAATATATATAAGCTCCGGAAGAAGGAGCACTCCCAGAAAGCAGAATAGATGGCCTAGGCAGGTGGATCCTCGGGCGGCGTCGGTACTGCGGGCATGAAACGCAACCCCCGAAGAAAGGGGTCGGTACGAAATAGGTGCGAGTATGTAAAGCAAGATTACGAAACATAATAACAAATCACGAAAAATAAATATGATTTACAAAATATCAAAATATTTGTTAAATTAAAATCATGCAAGGGCTCTTAGAACGATGGTCGCCGGCCTGTCGATGGCGCCATACCACAGCATCACACCAGAAAGTTCCGTATCTCCGTAACCCGACATATCTCCGTAACACATCATAGCCAACCATAACACCATACACAGCATAACACCAATATAAACGGAACCCGGCTCTCTGGCGAGGAGCTCGGGGAACCGTAACACAGCATCACACCGGAATATATCATAACGCGCACGAAATATAACCGGCCCGGGATCCGGTGAACGAGGCAATAACCATAAGCACGAGCGGAGTCGTGAGTAACCATATGCATCAAATCATAATCATAAGTCATTATGTAAGAAAAGAATCCATATGCGGAAGTCAAAGTAGAAATAATATTAAGTTCTTCCAAAAATCCCTAAAGGTAGCATAGAAAAGCCGCGGGCCCCACGGACGGGTGCCGACCCCCATCCGCGCCCGACTACGAGGATTAGGGGAAGGTTATGCCTCATGAACTTACATATTATGTTTTGGGGCGTTCCGAGCTCGTATGCAAAAGTTACGGACGTTTGAAGTTCGGACCCCTTTTATAGTCAAAATTCCTTTTAAGTCTTTCAAAATTCCATCATTTGAAAATACAAGAAATCTTAGCTTGAATACTTTAAGGAATAAGTTTTCAGGATCGAATAAAGTACACGTCTAAGCTCGGATTTTAGGAGTAGAATAACCCCGAGACTCGGGTCATAGCCTAATAGTACTACGACATGCCAAAGAAAAGAGAGCGACGCTTTACATACCTTAACCGCTCGCAAGCTAAGTCAAGCTTCAAGTCTCGGGTACGCCAAGATCTACATAGCGCCAAATATATATTAACATTAGTCATAAGCCTTTAGGCATCCAATTCCAAACGAACATTAAATTCTATAGAAATTTCGCAAAGCATTTCCCGTATAAATACACCAACCCCGAGATTTCAACTCGCTAATTTCAACAACAACCAAACCAACAACCAAACTACAACATCAATAATCAATTCACAATACATTCCAACATAAATATCCAATTCCAACACATTCCAACATTAAACACATTTACTACATACTTAGAAATATTCCAATTTATTCAACTATACTCATATAATCAAACTAACATTAAGGCTCATACGCTCGATTGCTAATCCGAACCCATTCAAACCATATACAAGAATACTTTAAGCAAGTCACACAATATTTCGAATAACCCAAACATTGTCCCAACTTACCCGAATTCCACTCCAAACCCGAGAACACTACTCCCTCATTTCTTTCTTTCAAACTCCATAAATTATACTACCAAACCATGCATAAACAATGTCATCCGCTTAACTACAAAATTTACATTACAAGCATAATGACTCCCAAAACAGCCCGCATCCTTCACAACACCAACGTGGATCATCCAAAGGTTCATTAGCGATACAAAACTCACAACGACAACAACTAAAGCCTTAAGTAACATTTGCTCATCCTTGGCTCAAACATGGCCTATATTCGGCCATCCTAATACACACACATATAAATATGATTCACACTCATTCAACACACTACAACAACAAGGAAACATGCTACATAGAATTCAATCTACCAATCCAACAATACATAGGACACACACGGCCACAAGCCATGCATGGTCCATGCCCACGGTTCAACTCCAACATCTAAGTTTTCATGAATTTCATTCATATTAGCATACTACAACATGCCCACACCATTCACAACACATAAAAGAGAGTTAGTTCTTACCTTTTCTTCTTCACTTCACACGTCCACTAAAGCCTTCAAGAGTGAAAACGGATGACTTATTGATTCAAACAACGCCTCCACGTTAACGAGCACCCTTGAATTAGTTGTTTTGCTAAGAGAACCAAATTTTTCTATGGCTAGTTCTTGGACTCAATTTTTGCTCTTCATAGCCGTATGCTCCTCCTCTTGTCTTCTCCTTATTTTCTTGATTTTTCTAGAAAATGAAATGAGGAGAAAGATGACTTAGTCATCTTTTTAAGTTGCCAAAAAAAATAATTCATGTGGCCAAGGCCCACAAGTATTTGGCCGGCCACTTTGGCCCTTTAATTAACATAATTCACAAGTTTTCTTAATTCATTTTTGGCCCCAAATATTTCCTTAATGCTTTCATGCCAACCAAGTCATATGCCACTTTTATTCAAGACAAAATCATGTTTAAAAAATCCCGACTTCTTGTCCCGGAATAGTCTTGCTCCTAACTTGACATAATTCGTTTATGTTGTCCCGTTACTCAAAATACGGGATATAACATCCTCCCCCCCTTTAGAAAATTCGTCCTCGAATGTTAAAGTGACCTTACGGTCTTACAAACAATTGGGGAAGTTCTTTTGTAGATATTACACATAATTCATTCACTGATCAACGCAATCAAGTAAGGAATTTAGATTACCTGTGGGCTCCAGGAATAAGTGAGGATACTTCTTCTTCATCTGTTCCTCCGCTTCCCAGGTCATTTCCTCCCGATTATTATTCCGCCACAGCACCTTAACAGAGGCCACATCCTTGTTCCGCAACCTTCTTTCCTGACGATCCAATATAGCTACCGGCTGCTCCTCATAGGATAGTTCTTCCGTGACCTGGACATCATCCATAGGAAATATTCTGGAAGGGTCACCAATGCACTTACGAAGCATAGAAACATGGAATACCGGGTGCACTGCTCCCAAGTCGCCCTGGCAGATCCAATTCATAAGCAACTTTGCCTATTCTCCGAACGATTTGATAAGGGCTGATGTATCTTGGACTGAGCTTCCCTTTCTTACCAAATCTCATAACACCTTTCATGGGCGATACCTTCAGGAATACCCAATCACCAACCTCGAACTCCAAGTGCCGACGTCGATTATCCGCATACGATTTCGTCGACTCGGGGCCGCTAATAACCTTTCTCGAATAAGCTTTACTTTGTCCGCACCGCTTGTCGGATCATATCTGGACCAATTAATCGAGTCTCGCGACGTCGAACCACCGATCGGTGACCTGCATTTCCGCCATATAGAGCCTCGTACGGTGCCCATCCGGATGCCGGAGTGGTAGCTATTATTATAGGCGAATTCAATCAATGGCAAGTGATCATCCCGGCTACCACTCGAAATCGATAATACGGGCTCGTAACATATCTTCTAGCGTCGGATAGTACGCCGGCACCGCCCGTCGACTAAGGATGAAATGTTGTACTAAGACTCACTTGGGTCCCCAATCCTTCTTGAAATGATCTCCGTAAATTTGTCGTAAACCGAGTGCCTCTATCGAAATAATAGATGTGGGAACTCCATGAAGCCTCACTATCTCCTTAATATACAATCCGGCATAATCCTCACCGAATAAGTGGTTTCGACCGGGAGGAAATGGGCTGATTTTGTCACCCTATCAACGATAACCCAAATAGAATCATACCTCCGTGAGTGCGGGGCAAACCCGCGATGAAGTCCATATTAATTATCTCCCACTTCCACGTCGGCATCTCCATTTCCTGCAATAAGCCACCGGATTTCTGGTGTTCAATCTTGACCTGCTGATAATTCGGGCACTGAGCGACGAATTCTGCTATATCTTTTTTCATTCCATCCCACCAAGAGAAACATCCGAGATCGTGGTACATTTTGGTGGCTCCGGATGAACGAGAATAACGGGCATAATGTGCCTCGCCCATAACCCTTTCGTCGCCGTAACTCCGCGACCTCGAGTACACACACCGCCCGCCTCGGTAATAATACCCCGTCCGGTGTAATCTCAAACGGAGTCTTCTCCTTTTCACGGGCTGTGTCTCTGTAATGCACCAGGACATGATCTTCATATTGACGGCGCTTTATTTCTTCCAAAATGGAAGATTCAGCAATTTCACGAACAGAAATCCCAGCATCCCCAGATTCGGCTACACGAACTCCAAGACTTACCAGCTGATGAATTTCATGAACTATTTCTTTCTTTTCCGATGGAACATCCGCCAAGCTACCCATAGATTTGCGGCTGAGAGCATCTGCCACAACATTAGCTTTCATGAATTTCATTCATATTAGCATACTACAACATGCCCACACCATTCACAACACATAAAAGAGAGTTAGTTCTTACCTTTTCTTCTTCACTTCACACGTCTACTAAAGCCTTCAAGAGTGAAAACGGATGACTTATTGATTCAAACAACGCCTCCACGTTAACGAGCACCCTTGAATTGGTTGATTTGCTAGAAGAACCAAATTTTTCTATGGCTAATTCTTGGACTCAATTTTTGCTCTCCATAGCCGTATGCTCCTCCTCTTGTCTTCTCCTTATTTTCTTGATTTTTCTAGAAAATGAAATGAGGAGAAAGATGACTTAGTCATCTTTTTAAGTTGCCAAAAAAAAAAATTCATGTGGCCAAGGCCCACAAGTATTTGGCCGGCCACTTTGGCCCTTTAATTAACATAATTCACAAGTTTTCTTAATTCATTTTTGGCCCCAAATATTTCCTTAATGCTTTCATGCCCACCAAGTCATATGCCACTTTTATTCAAGACAAAATCATGTTTAAAAAATCCCGACTTCTTGTCCTGGAATAGTCTTGCTCCTAACTTGACATAATTCGTTCATGTTGTCCCGTTACTCAAAATACGGGATATAACACTTGCAATTAAACAGAGTAAAATACTTTGCAAATTGCTATTCAAACAATTTAGACAATTAAGTGAATAATCATGGAAAATAATCCTATCTTCTTGGATAATTTAGCAAATAATTAATAATTGTAAAAAAATACTTAAATTAATTTATAATATTATAGAAATTATCTTATTAAACAAAATTGGCCACATATAGGCTCAATAAATTTTAGAAAATTATTTTGATTTTCTGAAAACACATTTCCCTCTGTTTAATATTTCAAGGACTCTGGATAGTTAGAGAAAATTATGGGAGGTCAAAAATTAGGTGTCAACAACTGCCCCTTCGGTGTTCGAGGATGGCGGGACCATCCTTGAGCAACGATATTTGATTAAACCTGATTTTTGACTGACCCAACTTATATCTCCTCTCATTTTCATGTAATTTTCCAAATATATGGCCGGACCCTGATTTCTGAGTTTCCTACATATCTCAGGTTTCATGAGAATTCAGGCCACTTGTAGTTCGACTCAATTATGACTTCTAAATGCAAATTTAAAGAGATCTTAGATTTTTTGAGTTATCAAACAGGGCAATCTGGACTCATTGGTTGGAGTTGTGACTGACTCTCTGGTATTGAGTCCACCTATATATCCCTGTTCTTGAGAATCAAGTCACTTATAGTTCGACTCGATCGGGAGAAAAAGGTCATCCCTTATATGGGAGTGCCTTTATGTATGTCGGTGTGTGTCTGACCGGTTGCGGAATAATAAAAAAAACAAAGAATATAAGAAAATAAACAAACTTGTGTGGCTGAGCATGGTGGAGAGTGATCTTTCAAGTCATGGTCGGAGAGCTTGACTCTCATGGGCACTTTATCTCAACCAATTGCGTAAGAAAGGGTTCCACGTTTACTCCGCAATCTATCTGGATTGGATTTGATCAACCTGCTTTGTTTGGCGGCTATAAATCCGCTTCCATCTGCTGAGTAACGTTGATTTTTGGGTAACGAATACTGCAGTCACCGGAATGGGTTTACATCATCTTATCTGTTTGAGCGAATACTGCGGTCTCATGACCGGTTTTACATCGCATTGTTTTCTTGCTATATTTGGTAGTTTATATGCATGGCCCTTTTGGCAATTGAAATAAATGGCCCTCTTGGCCTGTTTATATGAATGGCCCTCTTGGAATGCTTGTATGAATGGCCCTATTGGTATGCTTGTATGAATGGCCCTCTTGGCATGTTTGCATGAATGGCCCTTTTGGCATGTTTGTATGAAAGGCCCTCTTGGCATGTTTGTATGAATGGCCCTCTCGGCAGCAGGAAAGTAGTTATGCAATGGGCTTCTTGGCAAATAAGAAGAAGTGATGGCCCTCTCGGCAGCAAGAAAGTAGACATGCAACGGCCCTCTTGGCAAATAAGAAGAAGTGATGGCCTTCTCGGTAGCAGGAAAGTAGACATGCAATGGCCCCCTTGGCAAATAAGAAGAAGTGATGGCAAGTGACAGATACGGCCCCTTTGGCTAAATCATCTTTCTTTC